>NW_024420169.1:0-5291 GCF_014898765.1 Herpailurus yagouaroundi | reverse complement strand
TATATATATATATATATATATATATATATACCTGGAACTATATATAATCTATATAAATATATATATACACACACCTGGAATCCACAGAAATGTATGTGTGTATATATATGTATATATGTGTATATATATACACATACACACACACACACATACATACACACACACACCTGGAATCTATAGAAATCCATATATGTGTATGTGTGTGTGGAACTATACACAATCTATATAAATATATATATATATATCTGGAATCCATAGAAATACACACACACACACACACACACACACACACACCTGGAACATAGAAGCTGGGTGCCAAAGGCCCATGTCAGATGGCAAACTGGGATCACCTGCTCTGCCACAACCTGGAAAAGAGCAGGTCAGCCTGCCAGAGGGCCAGCTGCCTTACCAGGGTACAGTCAATCTTAGGAGGAGGAAGGAAGATGTGGCAAGGGCAGCCAGGCTGTTGGGTGGACACTGACATGGACTGGGAACCAACTTGGGAAATATGGTACGTGTACTATGAGAAGCCACCAGATATGGCTACAAGTCCCTAGGAAGTCCCAGTTGGTTTCAGCAGGGTCTCTGGAGCTACCGCACCTGGGGATGAAGCCCAAGTACCATCCTTGGGACCCTGGGCAAGTTACTTAACCCACTCTGTGACCCAAGTGTCTCATCATAAAACAATGACAATGGAAGTAGCATGGGGGTGGTTGCAAGCATTAAATGAGATAATACCAAGAAAACACTTAGGAAAAATGCCTGACCTACGGTAAGCGCTCAACAAATGTGAGGTTTGTTAGTGAAGGTGATGATTATCGTTCCCATATTTTCAAGATGCTGGTCCTCAGACGGGCTGGGGAGAGGTGGGGGGCAGTAAGGTGAGCATCCCACTGGACTGAGTCCCGGCTCTGCTGCTTGGAACTATGTGTCCCGGAGCAGGTGGTTTCACCTCTCTGAAGCTGCTTCCTCATTGATAAAAGGCAAGTGATGCACCCATCTTCCAAGGTGGAAGAGACGATCGAGTGGATGCTCAGTAAGCGTTGCTTCCCCTCCAATATGCAGGAGTGACATTAGGATTAGACTACATTTGACATTAATAGGCAGTACTTTGCAGCTGGTCAGATAACTACACCTCCCGTCTTGAAGACAGGATGTTCCTCTAAGCTGTTCTCTTTGCCCAGAGGAGGAGACCTGATTTTAGCATCACTTGGTGGATGGCACTGCCACTGTTCCTTTTTCGGACTGGTCGTCCCACCACCCAGTAAAGGCATTGTCCAGCCCCATCTTGAGGACCCCCATAACTACCAGTGACCAGCTTATAAGAGGGAGGGAGGGATTGATTTTTGTTGACTGATTTTTGACTCATGATGCTTGCACCATCTGAATTCCTGGTTAGAACTTTTAGCCTCAGCTTAGCAGGTGGCCCCAAATAGTCTGTCCTGCCCAGGAGAAAGGCCAGGGCTCTGGGAATAACTGGAAATAACCAGATGTATACCTGGAGCATTTAGACATGAGTAGAGGTAAAACAGCAAGTGTGTCCAGCTGAGATGCACTGTTAATGGAAGGTCTCTGGTGTTCCCCAATGTTATGGAGCAGATGAAGCAACTTTCCATGTGTAAGTAGATAGAAGTGGTTGGGGTGCCCCCGCTGAGAGGAATAGGACATATTCCTCTCCTGCTCCTGAGGAATATTTCTTATGGCATACCCAAACAATCAGCAAGCCCTGGGATCTGCAGGAACTCCAAGATGACAGGACACTGGAAGGAGAGATGCAAAAGAATCAGAGAAATATGTCCAGGAACAGAGACCCCAGTGAGGCCTTATCCAGAGTCTGTACAACTAGGCTTTACATCTTTTAATCTTGAAGTACCAACTCTGCTTAATTGAGTCTCAGAGGATATGTTTGCAAATACAGCACTGGACACGTATGTGATCACATTGGAAAAAATCTTTAAACCAAAAGCAAAGCCTATCTAACAAGCTCAACCAGCAATGAAAATTGCATCATATTAGAACTCATTAAAAAAAAAAAAACTATAGTGCAGAAAACTCAACTTATAAAATGCAAATTAAGGCAGGATTATTTGCCGTGCAAAAGGATTTGCTTCAGGGTACATTTAAATAACAAGTTCCCTGGTGCTTTTAAAATAGAATTTTAGCTGAAAAAGAAAAGCCCATCAATTCCTACACGAATTTTAAGAAGGAATGATTAGGTAAAATGAAGTATGTCTCCAGACTTTATGACCTAAATTTTATTTTATATGATATAATCAGAAACAGATGTTTCTCCTCCTTTGCCTGCATTGTTTATTTCTCTCTCATGTAACCTAGATTTATAGATTTCTAATTATGAACCACTCTTTTATAACCTTCTGGCTAAAGTCTTTATCAAGACTGAACAATGAGAAGCAGCTAATAGGTCGGGAAGAGTAGGGCCTCTGGAGTCAGATCAACCTTTACATTTTGCCTGTATCATTTACTAGCTGTTTGATGTGGGCAAGTTTACTTATTCAACAAGTATTTCTTCAGCTCCTAGTATGCGCCAAACTGAATTCTTGGCACTGGGAACAGTTGTGAAGGGAACAGATGAAGTCTCTGTTCTTCGGGAATGTGTATTTCAGCATGGGGCTGGAGGCAGACAATAAGCAAGTATCACGCTAAGGGCTGTAAGGTACACGGTACTTGTTAGTGACCAGGGATGGAGTCAGAGGTGGTCAGAAAAGGCTTCTCTACAAAGGTGATATCTGAGCTAAAAGGTAGGAAGGAGCCATCTTTGAGTTAGGGAAGTATGTGTGCTCTAGGCAGAGAGAACAGTAAGTGCAAAGGTCCTGAGGTGGGACTGGGTTTAGTAAATTTGAGACCCAGAAGAAACCACACTGTGACTGGAGTATCATGACTGAGAGTCTGGTAGGAGATGCAAGTGGAGACGTAGTTAAGGACCAGAATATCCATGTGGTTAAAGAAGGAAAGGAGTGGGAATTTTATTCTGACTGCAATGGGTTACTGAGGTCTTTGAGTCTCGGTGCCCTCACTTCTGAATGGAGATAATGATGGTACTCACCTTATCCTCTTGTGAAGATTGAGATGACTGACATAGAGAAGAGTTTGGAACCTAGTCCAGGACTTTGCTTGCAGGGATCAGCAATTCACTCTGTGAGCTAAAGTTTAATGAAGTAGTCAGTTAGGAGTCAGAGGGTAGGGTTAGTAGAATTCACAGAGCTCAACTGTGGAAAGCAGAGAGACCACAGAGGAAATAGAAGGTCAGTGGACCTCTCTCCATCTCTATGTATCTTTTTATGTTGCCTCTATTTTCCTGTCTCTCTCTGAACATATCTTTTCTCCCCATTTTTATATGTCCTTTCAATTCAAGAGGTTACAATCATTTGATAGACTCAGTTTCTCAGTGTCTCAATTCCAGACACTGTCTCTTTCACTTGAGACAGAGGATTTGACAGACTGACTTTGGTCAGGAGCCAATACCTGGTCCAATCAGGTGGACTTCAGAGCGTAGGGTCCCTGAGAAGAGGTTCTGGATAGAGCCAGCATGAATGGCATATTTCTCCACTGTAGAAACAAGTGCAGAGGGAAGGGATGGATGCCTGCATGATTTATGTACGCATGAATGGAAGAGGAATAAATGAATGACAGATGGAGGGATGCTTATCAAGCCCAAACTAATTGATTTAGGAGAGATGTGTTGTGGGTTCTTCTTTTAAGTTTAAATCCAAGTTAGTTAACATATAGTGTAATAATGATTTCAGGAAGTGAATTTAGTGATTCATCACTTACAAATAACACCCGGGGCTCATCCCAGCAAGTGTCCTCTTTGTTGCCCATTGCCCATTTAGCCCATCCTCCCACCCAACACCCTACCAGCAACCTTCAGTTTGTTCTCTGCATGTAAGAGTCTCTTATTGTTTGTCTCCTTCTCTGTTTTCATATTATTTTTGCTTCTCTTCCCTTAATTCGTCTTTTTTTTGTTTCTTAAATTTCACATGAGTGAAGTCCTATGATATTTGTCTTTCTCTAATTTTGCTTAGCATAATACACCCTAGTTCCATCCGCGTAGTTGCAAATGGCCAGATATCATTCTTTTGGATTGCCAAGTAATACTCCATTGTATATATACACTACATCTTCTTTACCCATTCATCCATCGATGGACATTTGGGCTCTTTCCATAGTTTGGCTATTGTTGATAGAGCTGCTATAAATATTGGGGTTCATGCATCCCTCCGAAACAGCACACTGTATCCCTTAGATAGATACCTAGTAGTGCAATTGCTGGGTCGTAGGGTAGTTCTATTTTTAATTTTTTGAGGAACCCCCATACTGTTTTCCAGAGTGACTGCACCAGCTTGCATTGCCACCAGCAGTGCAAAAGACATCCTCTTTCTCCGCATCCTCGCCAACATCTGTTGTTGCCTGAGTTGTAACTGTTAGCCATTCTGACAGGTGGAAGGTGGTATCTCATTGTGGTTTTGATTTGTATTTCCCTGATGATGAGTGATGTTGAGCATTTTTTCATGCGCCGGTTGGCCATCTGGATGTCTTCTTTGGAAAAGTGTCTATTCATGTCTTTTGTCCATTTCTTCACTGGATTATGTGTTTTTTGGGTGTTGAGTTTGTGAAGTTCTTTATAGATTTTGGATACTAGCCCTTCATCTGATATGTTGTTTGCAAGTATCTTCTCCCACTCCCTTGGCTGCCTTTTAGTTTTGCTGATTGTTTCCTTCGCTGTGCAGAAGTTTTTTTATCTTGGTGAGGTCCCAATAGTTCATTTTTGCTTTTATTTCCCTTGCTTCCAGAGACACGCCGAGTAAGAAGTTGCTGAGGTCAAAGAGGTTTTTGCCCGTTTTCTCCTCCAGGATTTTGATGGCTTCCTGTCTTACATTGAGGTCTTTCATCCATTTTGAGTTTATTTTTGTGTATGGTGTAAGAAAGTGGTCCAGGTTCATTCTTCTGCATGTCGCTGTCCAGTTTTCCCAACACGACGTGCTGAAGAGACTGTCTTTATTCCATGTATATTCTTTCCTGCTTTGTCAAAGATTAGTTGGCCATACGTTTGTGGGTCCATTTCTGGGTTCTCTATTCTGTTCCATTGATCTGAGTGTCTGTTTTTGTGCCAGTCTCGCACCTTCTTGATGCTTAAAACTTTGTAATACAGCTTGAAATCTGGAATTGTGATGCCTCCAGCTTTGGTTTTCTTTTTCAGGATTGCTTTGGCTATTCGGGGTCTTCCCTGGTTCCATACAAGTTTTAGAGTTGTTTGTTCTAGCTCTGTGAAG
>NW_024420168.1:0-8907 GCF_014898765.1 Herpailurus yagouaroundi | reverse complement strand
CCTCTTCCGCTTCATCGCAGGAGCCCCTGTCCCCTCCCCCACTGGTCCCTCCTGGAACCCCTCTCCCCCGCCCCCGCCCCCGCCCCCACAGGTCCCTGCTGCAGCTCCTCTGTCCCCCTGCAGGTGTTTCCCTGGCCTGCTTGTCCCCGTTGGGTCCAGGTGGGGTTGTCTGCCTGGATCTGAGTTGCTCCCTCCTCCAGGAAGGCTGCCTGGGGCGGTTCGCTGAGCAGTCCTGAGGACAGAGCTGTTGGCTCCTCCTGCCAGGGAGACCCCAGTGTGCAGTAATGCCGAGGAGGCTCTCAGAGGCCGTGAATCCAAGTGGCAGAGGGGCCCGGGCTTCGGTCTGAAGGCCTTTGGTCCCCAAATTCCCATGTGGAATCCCGATCCCCCAGGGGCATGGTGTTAGGAGGTGGGGTCCGGGGAGGGGCGCAGCTCGTGACAGGAGAGCCCCACGTTGGGATTCCTGTCCGCATGAAGGTCACCCCAGAAGCACCCTCACCCCATCCACCGTGTGAGGGCCCCGCCTCCAGAGCCACAAGAAGGGAACATCGGCGGCAATCCTCGGGTCTGAGCTGCCCTGTTCCCCCCTCCCCCCACCGCAGGCGGGCACCCCACTCTGAGAATGGCAGGCTCCCACGACGGCAGGAGCACGCGCACATTTCTGGGCTCAGATCGGGTGTGTGCCTCATCTCGGCACCAAACCCTGACGAGCACATCAGAAAACAGCCCCTGTGCTTTCCACGTGAATTCTGGAGCTTTCCGTGGGGATTCTGGGGAGAGCACGCCAGACAAAATATTAGCAGGTACAACATGGGTGTTGATTCCCCACGCGGGAAACGCCGGATGGTTCTTTTCTGCACAGGACACGCTGGGCATCCGGATCCCCTGATCAGCACGGGACCCACCAGGCTGCACCTTGACACCCCGAAATCTGCACGGGGGACACGCTGGGCATCCGGATCCCCTGAGTAGCACGGGACCCACCAGGCTGCAGGTTTGGGCCCCCACCGCCTGCGACGTGCACCGGCCGGTGGTGCCAGAGGGCATGCAAGTCAGAAGCAAACACGTGCCGGTCCCCAGAAGTGAACACGGAGGCAGGGAGGGGAAGGGAGGCAGGAGGGCCCTCGTGCTTTTAAATACAAGACATGGTGTTTGGGGAGGACCTTTGCCACCGGACATCCACGTCAACTCCACTCTCTTCCTTAAGCCCGAAACCTTGCGAAACTAATCAAAGTTTCCGGTTTTGTGATGCTGTGAGGGTGGGCGGACGTGACCCTGGCTTTGGATGCAGCCTGACTTGATTCCAGGTCCCGGCCTCCCCCGGCCCCAGCCCAGTCCCTGCAACCTATGAAACTTGTCTAAAACTACACCCTTTCCTTTGTCTCCTGACACCTCCCGACTCCCAGGAGGGGCGCAGGGACACAGAGCAAACCTGGTTCTCGTTGGGACCAGACTGTGCATCGACCTCTCGAATTGGTTGGTTTTATTTTGTCGTAGTTTATTAGTCCCTGGCGTCCCCGCAGCCCCCTCTCCGGTCAAGCCTGCCTCACTCATGATGCCGCCGGCCTCCTCTGCCCGCCTCGGGGTCTGAGAAATCGCTCGGGGTGCAGAGAAATCGCTCCCGGGGAAGACTCCACTCCCAGCACTCGGCAAGCAGGTTCCAGCGAGCGCCCTGCTCGGCCGCGTCTGGTTCTCGAGCGCCAGGCGGGGTGTCCAGCCCGAGCCGGTCTGCGTGCGGACAGCCACCGAGACGTGCCGTCTGCATGTGGGCGCCAAGTGCACCCACGGGGAGCAGGTCACTTGAATGCTTGTTAAGCATTCTTCAGAAATTTCTTTAAATGGAAAGCGTGATTTGGGCGACTGGAAAGAAGGCAGACAGGGTCCCAGGGCATTAGCAGCCGGGGCCGGGAGAGGGGAGGCGGGGGCAGGGCAGTGGGCGCGCTTGTCCAAGCCGCCCGCCAGCGAGGCCTGAAGCCCCCGGAGGGAGCATCGGGGCGCGACTGCTCCCCCTACCGCCCCCCGCCCGTCCCGCACACGCTGCGTGCGTTTGACAGACGTTCGTCTGCGGAGCGGAGATTTTCTGACAGCGCAGCCGTGCATGACACCTAACGAGGTGCCGAAGGACGGGGCATGCAACCTGCCCGGGGTTCCCGCGAGGTGGGCGGCTGCCTGTGGCCGGGGCCTCGTGGGCAGGACACAGGTCCGCGCGCCGTCCCGTCCTGCAGACACGGGACCCTGGGCGGTTGCCTGCAGAGGGGCCCGCGTTTCAGTGACAGTGTGTGTCGCCGAGGAGGACGACGTGGAGACATCCTTCCAGGGCTGTGGGAACAAGCCCTGGCAAGTCGTGTGTCATGTAATTAGCGATAATCGACACGCTGTCTCTTCCTGACGCGCCCGGGCAGGGAGGGGGCGGGTGACGGGGCCTCAGCATCGGGAGCAGGAGACGCTCCAAGTGTCAGGGGGGAAACGGGGGTGCGGAGGGTGGGGGGGGGGGAGAAAAGGGTAACGGAAGGAAGGAGACAGCCCGGTGCTACCTCTACGCGCATGCACACACCTGTGGTTACACACATGCACACACATGGTCACACACCCATGCTTACACACGCATACATACATGGTTGCACACACATGCACACACCCGTGGTCACACATCCACACATATGGTTACACACACACGTGCTTACACACATGGTTACACACGCACGCACACCATGGTTGCACACCCATGGTTACACACCTGCACACACATGGTCGCACACACGCACACACATGGTTGCACACCCACGCACACACCCGTGGTTACACAAACACACACACATGGTCACACACTCATGCACACCCATGGCTACACACCCATGCTGACACACGTATGCACACACCCGTGGTTACAAACATTCACACATATCACACACACGCACCCCATGCTTACACACATGGTCACACACCCATGCACACCCACGGTTATGCACACACCCGTGGTTGCACACATGCACGCACATGGTTACACACCTGTGGTTATACACATGGTCACACACACATGCACACACCCATGCTTACACACGCATGCATACACATGCACATACCCGTGGTTACACATATCCACACACATGGTAACACACACACGTGCACCCATGCTTACGCACATGGTTACACACCCATGTACACCCATGGTTGCACACACATGGTCACACACGCGCACACAACACCCCTGCTTACACAAGTACGCACACATGGTTGCACACCCACGCACACACTTGTGGTTACACAAATGCACACGCATGGTCACACATGCACGCACAACCCATGCTTACACATGCACACACATGGTTGCACGCACATGTACACACCCGTGGTTACACACATGCACACCCATGCTTACATACACAGTTACACATGCATACACACCCATGGTTATACACACACCCATGGTTGCACACACACAGACACACGGTTGCACATGCATGCATACACCTATGGGTACACACACATGCACACAACTATGGTTGCACACAAATGCACACACCCATGGTTACACACGTGGTTACACATGCATGCACACCCATGGTTACTCACACACCCATGGTTACATATGCATGCACACATGCACACACCTATGGTTACACACACATGCACACACCCAGGGTCATATGCACACACATACAGATGGAGGGACACACGCATGCATGCACATAGACATACCCATGGTCATATACACACACGTAGATGCAGGGACGTGCACACAAGTATTGTCACATGCGTGCACACACGCAGAAGCTGGAATATGCACACATACACACATGCACACACCTTTGGTCATATGCACACACATAGATGCAGGGACACACACACCTGCATACTTGTATAAACACCTGTACACTTGCCAACACGGATTCCCACTTGCACACAGGCACATGTGAACATGCACACATATGCTCACACACTTGTACACAGGAGCCACATGCTTGTACACATGTGCACACCCCCAAGAAGGCACTTGCACACCCTCGCACGTACTCACCCACATTGTGCACTCATGCACACAGGCATGGACACAGTACCATGCACACATGGGCACACAAACGTGTGCACACGTGCATATATCCAAACAGTCACACAGGTACACACATGCATGTGGACACACACACGTGCACATAGTCGCACACACTCACACCAGCACGTGCTGGCCATGCCCAGGGCCCAGATGGAAACCCCTACCGGGCTCAGACACCCTGTCTGGGAGTGTGACAAGCTTCCAAGTCCCCTTACACCTAGGGTTAAATTTGGGGTGACAAGGGACAAGCCACGTTAAAATTTCAGGGGTCTCCACTGCAAACACGGACAGAAAGCAAAATGTGAAAATGAGTCTCCCTGTTGGTGTGAGGGAACTGCAGGCGTGTTCACGGGGGATCTGAGTCCCTGTTTCCACGGTCGTCACAAAGAGCTCGGGGAGGCTGAGGGGTGTCCGTGGCCACGTGAGGGGACTATGTCCTCTGGGGCCAGACCGAAGGCGTGTGAATCCCGTGTGACGTGTCCCAGCTGCACCCTCGGGGGCCGACCCCAGAGTCGGGTTCCCTCTGTCAAGGTGGTGTTCCTGGGATGCTAGGGGAAGGGGGGTGGTTTCAGGTGCTGTGTCAGCTGTCCTGGGTCAGACGCTGGGCGCCCTGGGTCACACGGCGTGTCCGCATTCACCAGCCCTCCAGCCCTGGGCGTGCACCCTTGGCGTCCGCGGTTCTGCATTGGCTGCCGGGACGCGGGGTCGAGAGAAGTCAGGAGGACGGCCTGTCATCCAGAACGCGGGGGGAAGCTGCCCCTGGCACAGGGGTGGAGGGGGATGGCCGTGGGAGCAGGGGTGCGGTGGGATCCCCGCCTGTCCATGCTGAGCCCTTTGTCTCATGTCCCTGGGACCCCCCAGGTGGTCAGCACAGGGAGCAGAGTGCGAGCACATGGGATTGGCAGGGGCGCAGCAGAAATGCAGAGGTTGGGGGGGACTCACCTGAGAGTGTTCACACACGCACAAGGATGCACACACGTGTGCCCTCAAGCTCTCGTGCACACGCATGCCTGCAGACAGACATGCACGTGGGTGCACGCTAGCCCAGGTCACGCGTAGTAACCACACACGCACGTGCACACGCCCACCCACACGCGGTACACTCTCCCTGTCACACGTATGCAAACACACACATGTGCACACGTGCCCAGGTCACGTGTAGTAAGCACACACACGTGCACACGCCCACCCACACGGTACACTCTCCCTGTCACACGTATGCAAACACACACATGTGCACACGTGCCCAGGCCACACGTAGTAACCACACACGCACATGCACACGCTCACCCACACATGGTACACTCTCCCTGTCACACCTACGCCCAGGTCACACGTAGTAGCCATATTGCATCTTTCTGGAAAGTTCTGTCCTGAAGGAATCTCCATTCTGACTACTGAGACCCCATCCTTCATCCTTCTCGAATCTTCTGCTCCAGAGGCCACTGAGTCCTGAGTGCTGTTGGGCCCCCCTACCACTCATCCTTCTGGAAACCTCCGTGTTTCCTTCCCATGCAGGCATATCACCCCCCTGATGCAGAGACAGAAATACCTCTTTTGTAAGAGCCACCCCGTCCCACAGTGTGCTGTCTACCCGCCCGCTTGATTCCTTCCCGGATGGACGCTGGGGACACTTCCTACAAAATGGGCCAAGGAGGCATCAGGTCGATCCCTGCACCCTGAAGGGAGGTCCGTGGCAGTTTACTGGGAGTGTTGTCTGCAGGGAAATTCGGGGGCCCATCTCAACACCCTGTCGGGGGAATCTGGAGCACCCCCCTGAGAGGAACCCTCCCGAGTCTGTGTATCCATTTCCACTAGGTTTTCAACGACAGACGGACGTATTTGCAAAGACGGATGTCCACAGGGAGGTGGCTTTGGGCCAATCAGGGGGAAGCGAACCGTGAAGCACTTTCCCACGGCCAACATTTTCCCGGGTGCGCTGAGCCCTTGAAAAATCCGCGCCCCTTAGGGGACAGAGCACCTTTCCAGAAAATTCCAGGGGGCGGGGGGCACCTGTGAAACTCCGTAGCAATTCCTGTAATGTTCACCCAAGTGAGTGAGGATTTTACGGCTTTGTGGGCTCATGAACACGCTGCGATGTTACAGCAGCGAAACATCGGGAACCTTCCACGTTTTGGGCCTGGACGGTGGGCTCCCCGTGGCTGTGCGGGCCGTGGGTAGCACGGTGGGCTCAGAGCAGTACCCACGGCCCTCACGGGGCACTGACCACTCGACTTGGCCATTTTGAAAACAGATCTGGCGTCCGGAACGTTCACTGCCAGTGACGGTCCCACCTCATCACCCCGTTCCCTTACCGCGAGTCGTCATTAAGCGGAAGTTACTGCCCAAGGCACACGTGCAATTAAGATTCAGGCCGTTGTCTGGGACACGAGGCCCCCACTCCTCCCGCAACGCCACCCCCGCTTTTTTTTTTTCCTTCCCCATCATGTTACAAATCCTCTGATAGAAAGTTTGGGCTTTTTCGAGGCAGAGCTTGTAATGATAAGCCATCTGGCTTATTTGAACATGAAAGATTAAAATGATATACAGTAAGAAGGCGGCCCATTCACTTGCTAATGTCCTGAACCACAGCTCCAGGGACGGATGAGAGGCGTTTGCACGGACGGGGTCATTAAAAGACCCCCTCCCAGACACGGGACGGGCGCAGGGCACCGGAGCCCGGCACGCGCACTGAGCAAAACCCATGTTCCGAGGGAGAGCAGGGCTGGTTGCATGGTTTGCCGGCTGATGCTCCGTGTCCGCCGTGACATATGGTGCTGGCGATGGCCAGCCAGTCGGCCAGACACACAGAGTCCCTTGGGCTGTCCCCTGGGCCGTGAGGACGTCTCCACGTGGACCGTCGTGCCCCGTAGAAGCTTGTCCAGAAGAGGCCACCTTGTGCGTTAAGCGCCACATTTTTCTTCATATGTGAGGGGTTCTCTCATTCTTGCCTTGCGACGCGCAGGGACCACAGGGGCTGGTTTCTTCCGAGCGTCTGGCTCAGAGATGGGCCGGATTATTATTCTTAGCGACATAATAAATACTCCTTCCGGACCCTGGGCCTGCCGGTGGGTGCAAAAACACTTTCCCCTTGTTGGCCAGGCCTGTGTGGCTCAGCCTGGCGGTGACGGCAGCTGGTTGGTGATGCAGATGGGGACAAACATTGCCGGGGGGGGGGGGGTGGCCCGCCGGAGGCAGGAACGCGGGATCCCCGGCTCCCGGGGCAGTGCGCGCAAACCCCAGCCAGCACGTCACCTTGGGTGATATGTCCACAATTCCAGCTACGTCAACCTGGGGATGTTTATTATCTCTGTCCGCGGACGCTCCCCCTGCCCCCGCCGTCTTTCTATGGCGTCTTTATGCTGTTTCCCGATCAATCTGAATCCAATCAAGGTCCAGGGTCCTCTGTTACAGATGCTGACGCTCCCAGGACCGGCTTCTCGAATATCCACACGCAGGCAGATAAGACTTTCCTGTTCCGGGGGGGTGGGCGAATGTTATGGCCGGCAAAACTGTGGATTTGGCCACACTGGGGGCTCTCAGGTCATGGGAAACTTTCAGTCAAAAGCATTTCATTTTTTGATTTCAACTTTAATATTTAAAAAACGAATTTGTTTATTCTTGAGAGAGAGAGAGCGAGAGCGAGAGGAGGCATGTGAGTGGGGGAGGAACAGAGAGAGAGGGAGAGACGGAGAACCCCAAGCAGGCTCCGTGCTGTCAGCCCAGAGCCCGACGCGGCTCAGGTCGTGATCTCATGGTTCGTGAGTTCGAGTCCTGCATGGGGCTCTGTGCGGACGGCTCGGAGCCTGGAGCCTGCTTCGGATTCTGTGTCTCCTTCTCTCTCTGCCCCTCCCCTGCTCACGCTCTGTCTCTTTCTCTCTGTGTCTCAAAAATAAACAAAAAATAAAAGCAAACGTAAAATGCTTAGACTCACAGAAGCGGACAGCAGACGAGGGGGTCGGGAGACGTAGAGACGTTGACCGAAGGGCACAGACTTTGGGCTCCAGGACGAGCCCATTCTGGGGGTTCTCACCCATAGCGCAGTGCCTGTGACGGCAAATCCCGTGTTGTATGCTGCGACTTTGCGAGAACACAGCAGAGAGTAAATGCTGTCACCACCCACACACCGGGGACTCTGTGACCTGACAGGCATGGTAAGTGGCTCTGCCGTGCTCATTTCACGACATGAGGGACACATCCCATCATCGCATCGTACTCCTGACACGCACGCGATTTTTATAGGTCACTTCGATCTCAAAAAAGCTGGCAAAAAGTGGGCTAACGTTGCCCAGGGAGGCTGTGTCCACTCAGCACCCTTCCTTGAGCACACAGATCAGCCTCCAGCGGTCAGACAGGGGGTCTGCCCTTTGCAGGTACGAAGGGTACAGGTCACGTGCTTTGCAGGCACCTGGCAGTGGCCGCCTGGTCGACCCGCCCACAGCCGGCTGCTGTCGTGTAGGTTTCACAGACCTTCAGAGGTCAGTCATTTTCCGCGCCGTGTGGGACTGGTCAGCCAGCAAGGGTGTGTGACCCTGGGCTGGGCTCAAGGGAGCAACCCTGCCTGAGCTTGGCCACTCCCAGAAAACGGTCACTTAGGGTGTCCCTGTGCGGACGACAGGGGAATGGTGGGTTCCTGCTGAGTTATGTCCTCACTAGGGGCTGCGAGGATGGTCCCGGCAGAGAAACAGTGTGACTGAGCTGGTGGGGGTCAACCCAGGTGGTTGTCAACCTCCCGGATGCCATGCACGTCTCCTCGAGCATCTGAGTCCTGTGTCTTCCTCCTGACATGGGGCCGTGGAATCTGACTCGATGATAAGGACCAAATCTGAAGCTGTGATAAGGACCAAATCTGAGTG
>NW_024420167.1:0-7234 GCF_014898765.1 Herpailurus yagouaroundi | reverse complement strand
TGCTTGTCTCTGGCTGGGCCCTGGCACAGCTCCTGCCCCCCTCAGGCCTCCCAGGAGAGAGGGTCACGACCCCTTCCCCACCCAGAGGCGCCTGGTCAGCGCCCTCTGCTCTGGTAATCCCCCAACAGGGACGTGCCTCCGGTCTGCCAAGAGCTGTCTCCAAGGCCATGGAAGAGGCTCGGTCAGTTCGCGGCATCTGTGTGTTGATTGGGACTGGGGCAGAGAGGGGACTCACGGGGGTGGCGTCCCTGTGTCCAGGGCACTGGCTGTGCCACCCTCGTCTGCCCTCCTCAGTCTGTGAGACTCAGTCCCTTGATGAACAACATGCTGAAGTCATCAGTCAAAGACAAGAAATGTGCTTGGGTGGAATCTTTCCCATTTCTGGAAGCAAAGGAATTGAGGAAGAGGCCAGGGGATGTGTTTCTGTCATTGTGGGGGCCTGGCCGGTAGGGCAGGACTGGCACCTCCCATGAGGAAATTCTGGTCAAAGAAGATGGAAGGGTTCTGGTTGCTTCAAGCTGTTCTATGACACAGCAGCAAAGTGACCCCACCTCCTGGCCTTTGTGTCTGCCAGTCTTGACCGTCCTGTTGTCAACAGTAGGAGAGGTTAAAAGGCTAAAAGGGGCCTCTCCTTGGGCTGGTGACCACAGTTATTGAGAAATTTGCATGCCTGGGAACCACTGTGGCTTCCTCTACCACACGGCCTGGCCATAGCGGTTTGTGCAACATTCCAGATGCGTAACAATTACAGGGCCTAGCATCCAGCAACCCCACCCTGTTCCTTGACGCTCCCAACTCAAGGGAGCCCTGGTTGTCTCAGAAGTGTAATTAAGACCTTTCATGACTCCAGGCCTTAGGGGAGCTGACTGTATGGGTGCTGCTGACAGACCTCTACGTAGAAGAAGCCAAGAATGGAATGGAGACTCTCAGCAGTAAGAGAGACACCCCCAGAGTCCTTCCCTGGCTGGGGGGCCTCTGGGCAGATCTTTGAAATGGTCCTGCAGGCACAGGGCCGGCTGCTGGCCTTGCTGGTGGGGTCAGAGTATAGACAGGAGAGGCTAAGTCTTGAAGAGCTAACTCAGTCCTCAAGACCAACCCATGTGGCCTGGGGTTCACTCCATCTGGGCAAAGAGCTCCTTTCACAGGATAGAACTCTCAGTGGGAGTGTGGCCAGAAGGCTGTAATGTCTTCTGGAAAATGAAAAGTGCACCAGGCCTAGGAGAAGATGGGAAATTCAGATATAGGGTCCTGAAGACATCCCTTCGTGCTCCCCTTCCACTGCCAAGTCTGAACTAGCCAGCCAGCCCAGCGAGGCTGTGGTCTGCAGGCTCTAGGGAACCCCTCCTTGGCCTTATCCTTGGTGTGGAGGACTAGAGAGCAAACACAGGCCTCTGGGACTCCCAGTGCAGCTGGGAGGGAACAGGTCACACGGAGACTAAGGTGAGTAAAGTGATGAGAGGTCACAAGTCATAGCAGGGGGGAGTGGACACACTGGCTAAGGGGGAGAGCTCTCACATCAAACTGACCTGAATCCCAGTCCAGTGCTTTCTTTCTTTTCTTTCTTTTTTTTTTTTTTTAAGTTTATTTATTTATTTTTGAGAGAGAGCACAAGTGAGGGAAGGGCAGAGAGTGAGAGAGGGAGAGAGAGAGAGAGAGAGAGAGAGAGAGAGAGAGAGAATCTCAAGCAGGCTCCGCCCAGTCATTGCAGCACCTGATATGGGGCTTGAACCCATGAACCGTGAGATCATGACCTGAGCCAAAGTCAGACGCTCAACCAACTGAGCCACCCAGGTGCCCCCTCCTTTCTGATCTTGGCTCAGACCCCGCGTAAGATGTTCACCTCTCTGAACCTCAGTGTGCGGCTCTGCACAGGGAGACGAGGATAGGAGCCACAGGCACAGGGCTTTTGGGGGGATTCAGGGAGAAAGTGCACGGCAGTCATTCAGCGCAGTCCTTGGCACCTGGTCATCACTCGATACCTGTTGTTACTCCAGCAGGCACTAAATTCTGCCTGAGCCCAGAGGAAGGGTGACGCCTCAGGTCGGGGATGGGAGGGAGGGCTGCAGAGAGGCGCTAAGTCCGGGCGGCGCAGACCCCAGAGGCACGGATGGAGCCACACCAGCACCGTGGCTGTCCCAGCCCTTGCCAAGCCTCCTTCTAAGTGGATTCTTGTTTATTGGCGGCTCTTCCCATCTCCCGGGTTATGAATTATTTACCAGATAATGACTTCATAATTGTTAATGACAGATGCCCCAAGGACGCGCTGACATACCTTCTGAAGCCACAATGCTAATTGTGGTGGCGTCCCAGAAGCCCCCATGCGGCCACATCCAGAGTGTCATTCCTAGGGACAGAGCCTGACTGGCCCTTGGGGATCAATCACAACTCCAACCCCTCGTGATACAGATAAAGAAACTGCGATCCAAAGAGGCATGGGGACATGCTTCCAGGTCCCAGAGCCAGCCAGGGGCAGCCCTGGGTGGGTCAAGCCCCTTGTCTCTGGGGGTCATTTCTCCACTGTGTGGGTGTGGGCTGCTGGGGCAGTTGTGGGCCAAGCACGAGTTTAGGTCCCCTTCAGGAGGTCACAGGTATGGGGGGTGGGGAATGAAATAGGGCTCTGATGGGTGCTGAGAGACTCTCCCCGCCCCCAAAGAGGGGCTCCAGGATGCTCCAGGGTCTACAGAGAACCAGGATGCAGCTCTGTGGCTGCTTGGGATCCCCACGGACTGGGGAGGGCCACTTCCCTGGGAGCAGAGGTCCCCCGCTGACTGAGTGCTTTTAGCAATGAAAAGCTGCACAGGCTGACTGACGGGTGGAGGACAGTGGGGGGTGGGGGGGCGGGTACACCAATATCTTCCTTGAAAGTGCATTTGGTCCTGAAGAGAGTTTGAATTAAGTCCATGAGTCAGTTGGAGTCCTAGCCCCTGAGAATAATAATAGCAAACCTTTGTAGAGGACTGTGTTTTAGGCACTATTCTAGGTGCTGTGTTACGTTAACTCATTTAATCCTTACCACCATCAGAGGACATAGGTATTATTATAATTCCTGGTTTTCAGATGAAGACACTGAAGCACACATAGGGAGATTCAATAACGTGATGGAGGTCACACGGGTAAGGGGCAGGGCTGGGATTAGGACCAGGCGGTCTGGGTCCACCATCTGTGCTCTTGATGGTTGCCTACTAGAAACGTTTCCCAAATGGATGAATGTAATGCTGTGGGGCCCCTCTGGATATGGGACACACCTTCCTAATGGTGGCTTGAATGTGAACTCGAGCATATTGAGACCCTGGGTCCCAGCTGGGTGCAGGGAGGCCTATTTCCTCCTGGACTGTGGAGTGTGGACTGTGCCCAGAACAGAGGGAAGGAGAGCTCTGGCCTGGGGTGTATGGTATCTCCAGGGGACAGCAGCCCTGGAAGGACAGGGTCGGTGCACTGCCCACACTCCCCTAAGGTAGGCGCTGTGAGCTGTGGCCAGCCCTTGAGCACACAGGTGAGCTAGGTTAACTGAGATACTTTTGAGTGAAACACACATGCTCATCATCCTGCAAACACACAAGAGCCGCCTTTGTACTAGGCTTTGGGGAGGGTCCCAGTGACTGATACACAGCCCCTGTCCTCAGCTGTCTCCCAGGGCATACAAGACAAGATCCAGGTGCCAGGTGAGAGGGTTCTGTGACAGAAAGGAAGCAGAGGGCTGAAGGACTCAGGAGCAAATGAGCATAGCTAGAGGCCATGTGAGTTGGCGTTTTCCATCATCAGTCCCTTTTCGGTGTTTATGATGTGCTCAGCTCTGCAGAGAGCTTGCCCCCCGCCCCCGCCCCCGGAGGGCTCACAGTGGGTGGAGGATGAGCCACAAGCACACTGGATGGTGAAAGGACCACACTTGACCCAAGAAGAAGCGAATGGCTGCCAGAGAAAGTAACAGCGTCAGGAAATCTGAGGAGAGGAAATTCCCATGAGTAGGTGGCTGGGAGCTCTTTGCCAGGAGGTGGGAGGGGCTGGGAGAGGCTTTTCCCGGATATTTGGGCTTGTAGGACAAGCGTCCACAGGTGTGATGCATACGTGCAGGGGCGGTTAGGAGCACAAGGGTCTGTCTGCATGGGAACAGAGGCTGTGCATGCGTGTGCAGGTCGAGTGCGGGTCATGGGAGGCGAGTGAGCCTGGCTGGTGCGGGGGTCAGATTTACCTTACCCGACTCACAAAGTCAGTAGTGTGGCTCTGTGTGCCCCTGTGTGCGAGACGGCAGAGCACTTTGAGTGCACTTCAGAAAGCCTTGAACTGGTGCTAAATAAATAATCATACTGCTTATTCTGGGATGGAGAGGCAGGATGCCTCCCCTACACACTAATGGGAGGGCGAGGCTCTCTGGCTGGCTGGCTGGGGCTGCCTCGTGCACCCCTGTGAGCGCTGATCTGAGAGGAGACCTGGGCTAGACCCCTTCTGTGTCCTGTCATTTCCCACTCAGAGCACCGGCCTGCCCACCTGGAGAAGGGGGGCCGGGTTAATTGTTACCTCCTGTGCTGTTACTAAGTTACTTAGTAAAAGCAGAAATATGCTTTTAATGATTTTTTGTTGGTGCTTCCTTACGAACCAGATGCTTTTATCTAAATGAGTTGCTACAAATCAAAAAAAAAAAAAAAAAAGACTCAACCCGCGAGGGTTGCTAGGCTGCATCCGCCTTACCCAGGCAAACTGTCGCTCTGTGAGTGAGGCGTGAGCCCCCTGCTCCTTCAGCACTCAGCTTACAAGTCGGAGGGAACTATGTATTGGCGGCTATACCTAGCGTGCCTCCAAGTGGCCTGGATGGGAGAACCCAGGGAGGCAGTGAGGTGGTCTCTAGCTGGTGATGGCGATTCTGTCACCTGTGTAGGTTGGCACTGGTGGGTGACAGCACAGGTCTGGCTGACCTGTAGCCTTTAGGCCTCTTGGGTCATGGTGGGTGGGAGGAAGGACGGTTTTCCTCCTGGGTTGCTTTGGGACTACACTGAGGCCCAGAGGATGGTCACTCAAGGCTGGGCTTGACATGTGGTAGGTGCTCAACTAATGTTTGTGGAGGACAGGCCAGCACATGGCCAATACTTGCTCAGAGCTCTTTAGGTTTCAACATAAGGAGTGTCAGTTGACGTGAAGGCCTGAGGTGCCTCTGGATTAGAAGCCAGGAGACAAGGATTTTAGTCCCCCCTCTGCTCTGACTGGCTGTGTGAGCTTGGGTAAGGCATTGGTCTTCTCTGGGCCTCGGCTTGCTGCTTGGTGTAATAAATGGCAACAATAACTCCTCTCTGTCTACCTCCTAGGGTCTCCCTCATGACCAAGTAGAGGGAATTGTGTGAAAACGCTATGCAAACTGAAAGCACTAGGTAGCGGGAGGAGGTAAAAGAAGTCCTATGGCCTTAGCCTTGGATGTTCTAACAAATTAGAGTTGGGGTAGTGGCTGCCCAGAGCACCAGGCTGCCAAAGAGTCTGTTTTGGGGTCAGATGGTACATAGGGAGCTTGGCTGTGAGAGGGCTCTGTGAGCCTTCAGCTATGTCTCCATTATCTGTAAGGGTGATTTTTGGAGGCTTAGCATGGCATTCAATGCCCACCATGGCCAAGACCTAGTTACCTTTCTTGCTGCATCTCCCACCCCATGGGTCTCCCTTACTGCTTAGGCTGAGCTTTCCTGTGTTTCTACATTTGAGACCCTTGCGATAGCTCTTCCCGTTGCCTGGAATAGTCCCTGAGTGTGCGTGCGTGTGCACAGACTTCATTTCTAGTTTAAGGCCACCTCTTCTTGGAAGCCTGTAGTTTTGATCGAACTAAGTGAGTTGCTGAGTACTCTCATGCCCTCAAATGTGAGCTCTGGGTCAAGGATTCTGTCTCCTATGGTCACTGCTGTATCCCCACTGCCTGGAATGATGCCTGGCATGCAGCAGGTGCTTAAGAAATATTTGTTAGGCAAATGAATAGTTCTTCCAGAGCACTTTGTATAAATTCCTCTTGTTGCATTTATCACATCTTGCAAGAACGTACTCAGTTTCTGGTTTCCCCACTGGACAGCCAGCTCCTGGAGGACAGGGCTTTTGTCTGAACTCTCTGGACCCAGGCTCTACAACAATATGCAGTGTTGCTGCCAATAAAGGCTTGAAGAAATAAAGGAATG
The DNA here is from genome assembly GCF_014898765.1 of Herpailurus yagouaroundi. NCBI lineage: Eukaryota > Metazoa > Chordata > Mammalia > Carnivora > Felidae > Herpailurus > Herpailurus yagouaroundi. Next base: position 1,091 of record NW_024420167.1, on the reverse strand, counting down.
CATGAATGTTGAAACATCCTTCATTTTTCCCTGTACGGGGTATTCCTCCATAGCCCCCGTGCCCCTGCACTGCCATGCTGTGTGTATGCATGTGTGTGAGAGACAGAGCACCAAGAGAGAGAGGGAATTTACAATCGAAGACAAAAGCTTAAAAGTTCTTTTGAGTGACCTGTGAATACATGAAATCATCAAAAAGGGACAGGAACACAGTAGTTTAGGAGCAACCCCCTGCTGGGTCACTGGACAGATGTACGCATGGAGTTCTCCCTGAGCAGGACTCCGGTGGGGCCACTGCCAGCCTATTCGGTATTTGTGTGCAAATGAGATTTCTGAGCAAATTAAAATTCTGTGCAAATTAGGCGTCCCTCCCTCTGAGCACTACAGAGTACACAGCAAAGCTTGCAAGGTGCAAGCTGGGTGTCAACCCCCACCTGCCCTGGGCCAGATGCCCTCCTGGAGGGCACAAGCAACTGTTCCCAGCAGCCCCGGCCGCTGGGGCACATTCAAGGTAAGAAAGGAGACAGGTCGCTTGGAAAATCAAACTTGGCCACAAAAATAAACTCTGAGGTTTGCAGATAAGCTATTTCTAGCCCAGGTGCCAAATGAGGGTTTGCAGCTAGAGTGAACTGCTGTGTGTGCCCCACCCCGGCCCCGTTGGCTAATGGGAACCGCTCTGCGTATTTGCTCCCCCTGAACAACTTCGCATCCGGGACTGGGGGAAGATTCCACCTCGGGGCATCTCCTGCCTTTGGCCGATTATCCCACTGGGTTGTTTGTCAAGGGGCCGAGTCTTGAAAAGGGAGAGGGCAAACAAAGGTGACAGGGCCAGTGTCCTGGACACAGGGACGCCACCCCCATGAGTCCCCTCTCTGCCCCAGTCCCAATCAACACACAGATGCTGCGAACTGACCGAGCCTCTTCCATGGCCTTGGAGACAGCTCTTGGCAGACCGGAGGCGTGTCCCTGTTGGGGGATTACCACAGCAGAGGGCGCTGACCAGGCGCCTCTGGGTGGGGAAGGGGTCGTGACCCTCTCTCCTGGGAAGCCTGAGGGGGGCAGGAGCTGTGCCAGGGCCCAGCCAGAGACAAGCA
>NW_024420166.1:0-6830 GCF_014898765.1 Herpailurus yagouaroundi | reverse complement strand
AGCAAAGACAGTAATGTCTTTGGCATTGGCTATAGCAACTTTTTCTAGATATGTCTCCTGAGGCAAGGAAGACAAAAGCAAAAATAAACTATTGGGACGACATCAAAATAAAAAGTTTCTGCACAGCAAAGGAAACAATCAACAAAACTAAAAGGCAACCTACTAAATGGGGGAAGATATTTGCAAATAATGTATCAGTAACCTTTTATCAGTAAAAGGTTAGTATCCAAAATATATAAAGAATTTATACAACACCCCAAAAATGAATAATCCAATTAAAAAATAGGCAGAAGACATGAACAGAATGTCTCCAAAGAAGACATCCAGATGGCCAACAGACACACGAAAAGATGCTCTACATCACTCATCATCAGAGAAATGCAAATCAAAACCACAATGAGCTATCACCTCCCACCTGTCAGAATGGCTAAAGTAAAAAACACAAGAAACAACAAATTTTGGCCAAGAGGTGGGAGAAAGAACCCTTGTGTATTGTTCATGGGAATGAAAACTAGTGCAGGCACTCTGGAAAACAGTATGGAGGTTCCTCAAAAAGTTAAAAATAGAACTGTCCTGGGGTGCCTGGGGAGCTGAGTTCGTTGAGCATCCAGTTCTTGATTTTGGCTCAGGTCATGATTTCACCGCTTAGGGGATCAAGCCCCACTTCAGGCTCTGTACTTGACCACATGGAGCCTGCTTGGAATTCTCCTTCTCCCTTTCTGTCTGCCCCTCCCCTGCTTTCTCTCTCTCTCAAAGAAACATTAAAAAAAGTGGAACTACCCTACAATCCAGCAATTACACTTCCAGGTATTTACCCAAAGAATACAAAAATACTAATTCAGAGGGATACATGCACCTTGGTGTGTATAGCAGCATTATCTACAATAGCCAAATTATGGGCACAGCCCAAGTGTCCATCAATTGATGAATGGATAAAGCAGTTGTGGTAGATACAAGGGAATATTACTCACCCCTAAAAAAGGATGAGATCTTGCCATTTGCAACAACATGGATGGAGCTAGAGGGTATAACGCTGAGTGAAATAAGTCAGAGAAAAACAAATACCATGTGATTTCACTTATATGTGGAATTTAAGACACAAAACACAGAAAAAAAGAGACAAAAAACCCAGACTCTTACCTATAGAGAACACTCTCATGGTTACCACAGAGGAGGTGGGTGGGGGATGGGTGAAATAGGTGAAGGGGATTAAGAGTAAACTTATCATGATGAGCACTGAGCGATGTATGGAATTGTTGAATCACTATATTGTATACCTGAAACTAATATTATACTGTTAAGTACACTAGAATTTTAAAAAAAGGGGGGGAGGTTTATCAAAAAAAAAAAAAAGTTAGACCCTTTGAACTTGTCAGTGGGAAGGGAAACTGGTCAAATGAATCCAGAGAAGGAAGATCCATCACCCTCACGTGCAGGTGCACAGACAGATCCCCCCAACTCTACCTCTCAACTACACACCATATACACATTTAAAAAAACTAACTCTTATTTTTTTTTATTTTGAGAGAGAGAGAGAGTGCAAGCAGGGAGGGGCAGAGAGAGAGAGAGAGAGGGAGAGAGAGAGAATTCCAAGCAGGCTCCACACTGTCAGCACAGAGCCTGACATGGGGCTTGAACTCCCGAATCATGAGATCATGACCTAAAGCAGAAACCAAGAGTCGGACGCTCAACCAGCTGAGCCACCTAGGCATCCCTGTGCAAATGGTTTTAAGACAATCGATCTAGAGGGTGGATCTAGAGTTTTAGGTTAAACACAGCTTTTTAGAATTATAATCAATCCTGCTACTTTCTTTCAGAAGTTTGAAAAATGTAGTGAAGTAAATTGTGCAAGTTCCTAAGCAGGCAGAGGAAAGACCCATTTGTATGTGACCAAGTGATCTTCAGAAAGGACAGATGTGGCCTTCCTCGAAAAGGCTATCCTCTAGAAATCTTGACTGTTCCAAAATTAGCCTGGCACACTGGCAGAGTTGCCTGCCTATGCTGGAGAGGCAGCTGGACCGGAGTCACCGTGGTGGTGTTCGCCTCTCTACTGGATCCTGGGGTGCTGGGAGGGAGATGGCGAGTAGCCTGTTAACGTTAAGGGTATGAAGTATAGAAAAGCACTTGGTGGAAGTAACTGTTGCTGGAATCCTCATTCCTGCCCACGAACAGGTTGTAATACTGCTTTTGAGCTCTGTGGAGATACGTATTAAACACATTTTTTTTTATTTAAAAAAATTTTTTTTAATGTTTATTCATTTTCTGAGAGATAGAGAGAGACAGAGCATGAGCGGGAAAGGGGCAGAGAGAGGGAGGCACAGAATCCGAAGCAGGCTCTGAGCCGTCAGCACACAGCCCGACGTGGGGCTCAAACCCACGAACTGGGAGACCATGGCCTGAGCCGAAGTCGGATGCTTAACCAACTGAGCCACCCAGGTGCCCCAAAACATGGTCATTCTTGAGTGGTTGTGTGTGTGTGTGTGTGTGTGTGTGTGTGTGTGTATGTGTATGTGGTGGATTCTGTGCCAGCAGGGCCCAGGCTGCAGCAGAGACTTTATTTACATGGCAGGAAGACTCTCTTAGGTGCTGGGAAAGAGAAAAAGGAGCAAAAAGCCATAACTTGAAAAAAAAAATCTTCCCCAAGTGAGACAGGTGTTTTAAGAAAACTTGTTGTAGAACTCGGGAGGTATGACCATCAGCTCAGTGTCCTTCTATCAGAAATACTGCACCGCACTGGGGAAGATTTTGGAAACAAAACTCAATTCTGCAAACATGGCTCGCACCTTTTACGTGCCAGAAAATGCAGATAAAAAGATGAACTGCGGCGTTTAGCTTTGGGTATTTTAAGTAAAGATTCTGGAAGAGAATATAACAAAATGGGTATCTCTAGGGAGCGGTGTTACAACTAATATTATTTTCAACTTTTTAGAAAATAATAGGAGACTGGCTGATTACTTTCGAGGGCTATGAAGTGAGTGGATGGGGAGGAAAGTAAGGTTGCCTTTTTAAAAAACCTTCAAGCTGTTCTTGTCTTTGCCAAGCATGGAATTTTGAATTCAATTTTTGGAATCAATTTGCTTTCACGGGGCCTTTGGTCATTCCACAGGGACGCCGATCTTGCTAATGAAGAGGATCCAACATAACTTCCTGATTGTCCCCCAGCTTGCTGGCTCTTCCTTCCCCATTCTTTTTGCTCACCCAAGTTCACCTTGAGAGAGTTCTGTCCCTTCTAGCCACAGTCTTTGCCCCAGGGCACTCCAGCCACACCCCGGCCTATGCTTCATTTCTACACGCCTGTTACTGCTCAGTCTCTATCTCCAGGCCCAGTGTCTGCTCTTCTCTCCAGTCTGTTCTCCACCCCCAGCTAGACCAGTGCTTAAAACACTCCAGTGGGTCTTCTCATTGTTGGAAGGATAAAATCCAAAATTCTTCGCATGCCTACGCGAGCATGCATGAGTGGCTCTGATGTGCTCCGTTGGCCTCATCTCCTGTAGCTCTGTCCTTAAACCCTTTCTTCAAATGGCCTCAGCTCTTTCCCACCTCAGAGCCTCAAATTCACCATTCCCCTTTTCTGGAATGTTCCGCTTCAGTCATCCTTCAGAGCTCAGCAAAACGTTGCTTTCTCCAGGGGGTCCCTCTCTAATTCTTTAGGACTGTGTTAACCCTCATTATTAGATGCCCTGTGTTCTTTAGCAGAGATAGAAAAAAGAACTACTTGCAAAATGACTTATTTACTATCCACCTCCCTCAGATGGTAACCGTTGCTCAGATTAGGTCTTTACTGCCCAGTACAGTGCCAGGTGCTGAGTAGGTGCTCCGTAAGTGGATTGATAAATGAGTTCAGGCATTGGGGAGACTAAGTTTCTCATCCTAACATTAGGTGAATGTTCATCTTTACACAGAGCTGTATCTCTGCAGATTATTCTGTATTGAATGGAGCGGGACTAGGATTGAAGGGGAAGAGAAACTTGTCTCTCTCTCGCTTGGGCCTCACGGCACTGCAGCCTGGACTCTGGTGGGGGGGTGGGGGTGGGGAACACACACTGGTTCCCTGCGCGGGGCTTGGGCTAAGGAGAGAGAGACAGTGTAGGGAGCTCTCGGGACGGTTTCACATTTGGGGGGACCATGATTAGGCTTTCGCTTTTTTCTTTTCTGTTCTGTAATCCCCTTGTGTTTCCCCGAGGCTTCTGCTAAATTTTGTTGAGTCTTGACAACTTGGTCCTGGCTGTGCTGTGAGGAACCAGGACAGGAGGTGTCCCTGCCTCCACATGGGGCAAAGCTGGAGGAGGGCAAGCTGAGACAGAGGGCATGGCGATCAGGAACACAATGGCCAGCCAAGGGCACAAGATTCGCAGACGTGACAGTGTTCAAGTGAATGTGCAGGTGTATTTTGGGAGGGGAATGACTATGCCTAGACTTTTTTTTTTAATGTTTATTTATTTTTGAGAGAGAGAGAGAGAGAGAGAGAGAGTGCGCTAGCAGGGGAAGGGCAGAGAGAGAGAGAGGGAGAGAGAGCATCTGAAGCAGGCTCTGTGCTAACAGCAGAGAGCCTGCTGTGAACCTCGAACTTAGGAATTGTGAGATCCTGACCTGAGCCCAAGTCTGATGCTTAACCAACTGAGCTACCCGGGTGCCCCCCCGCCTGGACTTTTCAAGGTTGCCTGGGGTCCTGGGGTCCTGGCTACCAGCTCATTGCTTGTCAGTTCCAAACTCCTCCTTTTTGCCTTTTCTGCAAAAATGGATCTGGGCCTGTGACATACTTTCCTTGCTGGCTGGCCTGTTATGTGTCCATACAGGGTGTGTGTATTGGGGGGGGGGGATACTGCAGGAGGACAGAGTTCTGCCTGCTGGTTGTCATGCCCTTGCCTGGCCGGCTCCTGCATTTGGGGGCAGCTTTCTGGCACCGGGGCTCTGCAGTGCTGCCAGTCGTGGCTTCTCCCGGCACCTTGCTCTGTGAGTGACTTTGCAGTGAAGTGCTTCCATGAGACGCCCGTGAGCAGCTCTCCTCACAACCCCGGGGGTAGATTACCAGCAAATTTCAGAGGGTGGATTTCCAGAAAGTTCTACCGGCACGATACCATGGTGACTTCCCTGCCGGTCAGTGAGCCATGGCCAAGCCCTCCCCAACAGGATTGAGTCTCAGTCTCAGGGAGCAGGAGGCTCATCCTTTGGGGCTCTCAGTCCTAGGACTAGTGGCTGTTCCTAGATCCTCGTATGTGCTATACCTGTTTTCTGTTGAGTTCTCTTTACTTCTTACTGGCCAATCCTCACGGCTCCAAATCCTGTAGGTAACGATTCTTTGTATTAAACTTTCACTGTTCGTTTTTTTTTTTTTTTAAGTTTATTTATTTATTTTTGAGAGGGAGAGAGGGAGCATACAAGTAGAGGAGGGGCAGAGAGAGAGAGACAGAGGCAGAGACAGAATCCGAAGTGGGCTCCAGGCTCAGAGCTGTCCGCACAGAGCCCAATGCAGGGCGTGAACCCACAAACTGCAAGATCACGACTTGAGTCAAAGTCGGAGGCGTAACTGACCGAACCACCCAGGCGCCCCTAAACTTTCACTGTTTAATTGCTGTGTGGTTTCTCTCTCCCGACTGGACCCAGACTGATACACAGGGAATGGGGGCTCAGACTCTGATTACTTGGCTATCAAGGGAGGCTGCCCCTAGAAGGCTGGGTTGCTTGGAGACATTTGGGCTGTATGTATTTTTCCAAGTTTGTGCAATGAACATATTACTTGTATAATCAGGGAAACAAAATAAATTTTATAAAACATTGTGAAAAATTGCAATACAAGAAGGGGGGAAAACAGAAAAACAAAAACACACCGCAGTGTGCTGGGTCTGTGGCAGCAATAAGTCAAGTGCTGAGTGGGAAAAGCTCTTCAGACGAGGTGATGCTTGGATTGAGGATTGAAGGGTGAGTGGAGTGAGGAGGTCTCTCCCCACCCCACCCCCCAGGGCCATGTGCGCATGGGGCAGGGGAGCGCCTATGCAGGTGGGGAGGCGTCAGTTGTGAGCAGAGCCTGTATCGGTGCAAGGTGGACAGCCAGGCCCTCCAGATCACAGCAAACCCTTGGGGCTTCATTTAAAAACTGTAGGTGTGCGTGCGAGAGTGGATTCCATTTGTCTCTGAGATTGTGGGCAGCTGTGAGGCTCTTCCTCCAGCTCTCTTGGAGCTTAATTCACCAAAGGCCCTGGCTTTTATGTTCTGAAATTCATCCCTGGGTCCGTGCCCAAGGCCACACTTCCCAGCCGATGACTGATAGCCACGGACACTAGGCAGGTGGCTCCCAAGGGGAACTGGGAGTAGAGGACTCACGAGGATCCTGCTTAGGCGGCAGGGAGGCTAGGGTGATGGCTTCCCTCGCTCCTTCCCGGGGATCAGGTGTGGGTAATGCCGGGCTCGCTCCTTTTCCCACGTCATCTCACAGCCATTTGCCCTAAGAAATCCTTCCAAGGCTCGTCCGTCCTGCTTCGGCGCCTGCTTCTTGGAGGATCCACGCTTGGATTGCATCTCCCTTCCCTTCCCTGTCCTCTGCAGGGGGATCCTCTGTAAACGCAAGGACCCAGGACCGCGATCGCAGGATCATTGCCGCCTCGTGGGCGTCGTCTTGGTCCCCATCATCCCCGCCCTGGGGATAACTCCGGTTTCTCTCAGAAACCCCGCGCGGCTTCTCCAACTCCGAAGTCCGAATGCTCCTGCGCCCTCGGGTCTCCAGGCGGCACACCTCCATCTCCTTCTTGCCTGGCGCACGACGACCAGGGATTCGGCTCCTGTCCTGGGTGGCACCCCAGGAGCCGTCTGCTGCGCCCCGGCTCTCCGGGGAA
>NW_024420165.1:0-8426 GCF_014898765.1 Herpailurus yagouaroundi | reverse complement strand
AACAAATACGTAAGTGCTTAAAATTTCTTAGCAACAAACGCTCAGTATATATTAAGAAGGCTTTTCCCAATAGAGAATAGAAAAATAACTTTCTTGTTTTCTCCTAGGATTTTATAGATGCATTTTTATAAGAAAACATATAACATTGGTACCAATATTATAGCATATAATAATATGACATAATGCAAATTAAGATCTTTATAAGAAAAGTATTGAAACGTCATGAATAGTATCACTGTTACTAATATTCGAACAATGCATTTGCTTTGAAAGGTTCACTTAGTTATATACTAAATTTGCATATGCTTTGAACCTACTTCTGGATGCTCTATGATGATTCATTCATTCAGCTGAACCACATTTGCTTTATAACATAATTTATTATCTGGTAGAACTCGCCTAATTCATATGCTTCCTTTTCAGAAAAATGTTTCTGGATCAGCTTGAATTTTGATATTTATACAAAAATCTTAGAACCAGCTGATCTGATTTAAAAATCCATATTTTATTGGGCTTGCAACAAATTTCCATAGTAATTTAGAGATACTTGGCATTCTTAGAATAATAACTTTTCCTATTCCAACACAAGGAATGTTTATATTTAAGCTTTTTTTTTAATACCTCTCAGATGAGTTTAAAGTTTTCTGAAAGGCTATTTATATACTTCTTTCATGTTTCTTGTTAAGTTCCCTCCTTCCTTCTTTCCCTCCCTCCTTCCTTCCTTCCTTCCTTCCTTCCTTCCTTCCTTCCTTCCTTCCTTCCTTCCTTCCTTCCTTTCTTCCTTCCTTCCTTCCTTCCTTCCTGCCTTCCTTCCTTCCTGCCTTCCTGCCTTCCTGCCTTCCTGCCTTCCTGCCTTCCTGCCTTCCTGCCTTCCTGCCTTCCTGCCTTCCCTCCTTCCACCTCCTTCTCCTTTTACTTCTGTTATGGCAAATGGCGCCAATTCTCTGACCATATTTCTAATTATTTCTTGTTTGTATGGGAGAATGCCAGATTGTTGCCTTGTGAGCCTGGATCATGTAATATCATCAGGAGGACTCATGAAAATCTGATCTCCCTTCCTTCATCGCAGTTATGTATAATTGACACTTGTTGGAAGGAGATAAACAGAGTCAAGAGAATTTCAGTCTTAGAAGAGAAGCCCCTGAGGTGAGAGTAGCCTGGGAGAGCAATTGGAGAGGGAACAAATGTGACCCAGAAAGGAGCTCACTGAACAATGTGATTGGGATAACACCCAAAAAGCAGGTTGTTTAGGAATAGCACCAAAAAGTAATTGTCAGATATGATCAAAGCTGTACAAGGGCAACTTGAAAGCGTTAGATGTTTTCCTCAAATACAAAAACTTTTGTATTTAACCAAGAAATTAAAAAGTTAACCAAGTTACCAAGTCAGTAAAATTAAACTTTTTTTCTTGTAAACAGAAAATTCAAGGAAACCAAATTATTAAAGTAAAACATGGTAACATTATAGAGCTTTTGGTTATTAAAAACTCCTATGTACATATGCCAATAAAACAGACAATGAATGTTTTGGACAAAATGTAAAGGACTACAACTGGTTTAAGAAAAAGCAGCAAGAGAATGAAAGCGATGCAAGTCATTTCTTTGAAAAACTAGCATAACCCCATAACTCTAACACTGGAGCAAATGAGTAAGACTTGGGGACCAGCTAGCCTGGCTGAGATGTTTCTTGCCAACACTTACTTAGTTCTTACTCATACCAGGTGAGGTTCTGAACATTTCACAAGTACTTCATGTCATTCTCCTTAGGGCCCTATGAGGGAGGGGTTACTATTAAACTCCTTTTACACATCTGCAAATTGAAGAATTTCCGAGGTTAAGGAACTTGTCTGCTCCCAAGGTCAACACAGGTGGCATATGATGGAACTGAGAGGTGGCATGAAATAGTGTCCTCTAGTGCCAACTCACCCAAGTTTACATCCTGTCTCACCAGTACTAGGTGTATGATCATCGGCACAGATTTTTTTAATGCTTTTGTGCTTTCGTTCTCACATATGTAAGACCAAGAGATGAATATAATGATCATATAAAGAGTTTAGAACAATATCTGTGAACATAGCAAACACCCCTTATATAGAATCCTATTATTACTGCTATTATTATTATTATTATTATTAATAATAGGGGACAGATAATAATAATAATTATTATTATTAATAATAACGGGACAGAGAATACCTAAAAAGATATAATAACACATATGCAAACAAATGAATTTCCTGATACCTAAAATATCAGAAAATCCAGTAATTTAATTAGGCGCTCTAAAGTGTTTTTTTTTTCTTTTTCTTATAAACTGAATTTATTTTTAAATATTTTATGGTTTTGAAACAATATCTTATTTCTTTCTGAGGGAATGCAAGCAGGGTCAGAGAGAGAGAGGAATAGCATATCTGAAGTGGGCGTGATGCCTACAGCAGTGAGCCCAATGAAGGGCTTGAACCCACGAACTGTGAGATCATGACCTGAGCCAAAGTTGGATGGCCAACCAACTGAGCCACCAGGATGCCCCTCTTTTTTTCACATATAGTGTTATATTAGTTTCAGATGTACAATATACTGATTCAGCAATTCCTTACAATACCCAGTACTCATGGCAACAAGTGCACTCCTTCATCCCCATCACATATTTCACTCACTACATCTGCACCCCCCCACACACACACACTGGTAACCAGCATTTATCTATAATGAAGTGTATGTTTCTTGATGTGTCTATTACTCTGTTTCCCCAACATTTGATCATGTATTTAGTTTCTTAAATTTCACATATTTGGGGCGCCTGCGTGGCGCAGTCGGTTAAGCGTCCGACTTCAGGCAGGTCACGATCTCGCGGTCCGTGAGTTCGAGCCCCGCGTCGGGCTCTGGGCTGATGGCTCGGGGACTGGAGCCTGTTTCCGATTCTGTGTCTCCCTCTCTCTCTGCCCCTACCCCATTCATGCTCTGTCTCTCTCTGTCCCCAAAATAAATAAACGTTGAAAAACAAAAAATTTCACATATGAATGAAGTCATATGGTATCTGTCTGTCTCTGACCGACTTATTTTGCCTAGCATTATATTCCCTAGCTCCATTCATGTTGTTGCAGATGGCAAGATTTCATTATTTTACGTGGCTGAGTACTATTCCCCTGTGTGTGGGCATTATACATAAGATACCACATCATATAATTATGTGTGTATAATACCACATTATAATACCACATCATGTATACATACTAAATCTTTATCCATTCATCATTTGGTGGACACGTGGCTGTTCCATAATGCTGCCAAAATTATCAGGGTTCTTGTCTCTCTTTCAATTATCGATTCTGGATTCTTTAGGTAAATACACAGTAGTGTGATTGCTGCAGTTGTAGTTTTCACGTTCTGAGGAATCCACTATGATTTCCACAGTGACTGCACCAGTTTGCATTCCTACCAACAGTGCAAAAGTTCTTTTTCCATATCCTCATCAACACCTGTTGTTCATTGTGTTGCTGATTTTAGCTATTCCAAAGAGTGTCAGGTGGAATCTCCTTGTCCTTTTCACTTGCAATTTCCTGATGGTAAGTGATGATAAACATCTTTTCACGTGTCTGTGAAGACATCTGGATGTCTTCATGGAGGAGTGTCCGTTAAGGTCTTCTACCCATTTCTTAATTGGATGATTTCGTTTTTCAGTATTGAGTTTTGTAAGTTCTTTATATAGTGGATACTAATCCATTACTGGATATGTCATTTGAAATTGCTTCTCCCATTCTGTAGGCTGCCCTTCATTTTTGTGGAGTTTTTCCTTACCTGTGCAGAAGCTTTTTATTTGGATGCAATCCCAATAGTTTATTTTGCTTTTGTTTTTGTATTTTTGCTTTTGTCTCAGGAGATATACTAGAAAACGTTTCTTTGGCTAATGTCAAAAAATTACTGCCTGTGTTCTCTTCTAGGATTTTTATCTCTAATCCATTTTGGATTTATTTTCAGGTGTTTTGTAAGAAAGTGGTCCAGTTTCATTCTTTTCCACATTTCTGTTCAGTTTTCCAACACCATTTGCTGAAGAGAATACCTTTTTCCCATTTTATATGCTTTCTTGCTCTGTCAAAGGTTAATAGACCAGATACTTGGGGGTTTATTTCTAGGTATTCTGTTCTGTTCCATTGATCTACGTTCCAATTTGTGCCAGTACCATGCAGTTTTGATAACTACAGCTTTGTAGTATAACTTGATATCTGGAGTTTGTGATGCCTCCAGTGTTTCTTTGTTTGTCTGTCTGTTGTTTGCTTGTTTGTTTGTTTGTTTGTTTGTTTGTTTGTTTGTTTGCTTAAGATTGCTTTGCTCTTCACGTTCTTTGGTGGTCCCATATAAAGTTTAGGACTGTTTGTTCTAGTTCTGTGAGAAATGCCTTTGGTGTTTCCATCGGGGTTACATTAAATATGTAGATCGCTTTGGTAACATAGACATTTTACCATTATTTGCCCTTTCAATCCATGAGCATGGAATTACCCATTTCTTGGTGTTGACTTCAGTTTCTTTCAACCTTATTTAATAGATTTCAGAGTGTAGTTTATTCACCTCTTTCTATGAGTTTCCCCGTAGATATCTTATTTTTTTGTCCAATTATAAATGGGATTGCTTTCTTAATCTGTCTTTCTGCGGCTTCATTATTAGTGTATACAAATGCAACAGATTTCTGTATGTTGATTGTACCCTATGACTTTACTGAATTCTTTCTTCAGTTCTCACACTTTTGTCCGTGGAATCTTTCAGGTTTTCTACAGTAGAGTATCATGTCCTCTATAAATCGAGAACATTTTTCTTCTTCTTTATTGATTCCATTGCCTTTTACTTCTTTTTAGTGTCTAATTGCTGTGGCTAGGAGTTCTAGTACTGTGCTGATTAAAAAAGTGGTGGGAGTGGACATCCTTGTCTTGTTCTTAAGCTTATGGGAAAAGCTTTCAGGTTTTCCCCATTTAAAAAGATTTTAGCTATGAGTTTTTCATAGATGGCCTTTATTATATTGAGGTATTTTTCCTCTAAACCTTATTTGCCGAGGGTGTTTATCATGAATGGATGTTGTACTTCTTCAAATGCTTTTCCTGCATCTGTTGAAATGATAATGTGGCTCTTCTCCTTTATCTCATTGGTGTACTGTCACGTGTTAATTGATTTGTGAATATTGAACTATACTTGCAAACTAGGAAAAAATCTCGCTCAATGTGGTGAATACTTTTTTTATAAAGTATTATTAGAGTCAGTGTGCAAGTATTTTCTTGAGGATATTTGCATCTATGTTCATTAAACATATGGGCTTGTCCTTTTTTTCTTAGTGGACTAGCTTTCAGATTTTGATATCAAGTTAATGCTGGTCTCATAGAATGAAGTCGCAATTCCTTTGATAAAAACAGGGAGTAAGTCTTCTTTAAGTTTATAGTAGAATTAATCTGGTCCTGGACTTTTGTTTCCTCAGAGATTTTGGATTACTAATTCACGATTGAGATTCTATTTCACCATCTCTGTGCCCCTCCTCTGTACTCTCCCACTCTCTGTCTCTCTCTCTGTCTCTCTGTCTCTCTCTCTGTCTCTCTGTCTCTCTGTCTCTCTCTCTGTCTCTCTCTCTGTCTCTCTCTCTCTCTCTCTCTCTCTCTCTCTCTCTCTCTCTCTCTCTCTCTCTCTCTCTCTCTCTCTCTCGCAGTCTCTTTCTCCCTCTCTCTCTTTCAAAATAAATAACTTTTAAAAAGATAAGTTGAGACATTTTAAAATCAAATAAAATATCAGCAATTTGGGCAATATTGTCATGGAATGAATTTGAGAAGCTTTTAAATATTGAATTCAAACTTCTCATCCCAATTTTCAATAAATGAAAATTTAAGAGGTGTTTCAAGATATAAATCCAAATCATATTTTGAAGAAGCTTTTTAAAAACAATATATTAAAGCATAACAAATTTGAGAATGAATGTTGAAAATAAAATTGTGAACAAAACAAAATACCGAATTTTTTGATCAAAAAATTTGATGACACACTCACACCCACAAGATTCCTGAAGGAGTCCTAGTACTGATGCCCTTGTGTGAACTTCGCTGTTTCTGAAATGACCTCAGGTTACGAATGGGTGGCCCAGATTGCAAGCCAACAGAGGGGAGGGTCGCGGGGAGGTGGGGCTATTAAAGGCCATGGACACGCCATCCTCTCCAGTGTGCGCGCTGCCCTCTCATCATCAGCCATGATGAGTCAGGTGCTGTTCTTCCTCTGGGTCCACAGGCTTATGCCGTGTGTCCAACACGCCATGTGAGACTTGTGAGAAGACTCCCAAGGGCAAACACCAGCAGGCCGTCAGGGAGGTCGCCTCGTCCCAGGCAGCCTGCGTTCCTTGGCCCGAGTGTCTGGACAAAGGCTGCCTCGGCCACATAGGGAACGATGGACTTGTGCAGCCTTAGCATTCTGTGCAGAGGCCCCGGGCAGGCCTGAAGCTTAGAAAGGACTGGGACGAGCCTCACCTGGGAAGAGGTGAGTGCTGGGGTACTCCTTACACAGCAGTTGACTGCTTGCTAGAGATGTCTGTGCTAGGGATGCAGCAAAAGCTCCACCGTGCTAGCAGTGCAATAGACAGAGATCAGCCCTGTCCATCGCTGGCGACTGGGAACCCTCAAATCTGTAAAATGTACAACTTGTACAAACATGTATTATCTCTTAGAGGGTCTTTTCTACTGTACAGATTGCAGTCATTGCTGTGGTTCCGTTTTATTTTCCTTGTCCTTTATTTATTATGTGGAGTGTATACTGAAGCCAAATTTAAGAAGCTCCTGTTTGTGAGCTATCTAAAGGTAATTTATTCTCCCTGATTCTCAACTAGCTGGGGCCTATCCTTGGGGTACAGCAACATCTGGCTTTCAAGCTTGTTCCCTTAATTGAATCTATCACTTTACATTCATGGAAACTGGAAACTCTCTTCAGCTAGCCAGTGTTAGCTACATTTCCATGATTTTAAATATCACCTCTAAACAAAAGGCTAAAACTTAATATTTATAGAATCATCTGTTTTGTAAAAAAAAAAAAGGAACCATATAAAACAGCTGGAGAAAATTCAACAGAATATAATATAAAAACAAAAATATCCTTTGCAGGGAATACTTTGGCTCCATGTAATTCTCTATTTACTCTGAGCAGCTCTAAGTTGGTGTATGACGTCCCTCTGACAATATGAATGTACATTCAGTGTTACAAGATGTTTGAATTCTAAGTACTTAGTTCCTCTAAAGATGGAATCACAAATTATTAACTGATCAACCGTTAGTGTTGTAGCAGAATCAGGAACAATTCAACAGAACAGGCCTGTTCTGGGTGTGTTCTTATATAATTATGTAATTATGTCCCTTATTACTACAGGTGTCTTCACCTACCTGGCCTCTTCCGAATAAGCTACAGTAGGAATTTCAGAAAGCATCCCATTCTTCCCCACTGAAATGGTGAAACATTTTTTTAAAATTTTTGTGTTTACATTTATTTATTTTTGAGAAACAGAGTGAGACAAAGTGTGAGTGGGGGAGAGGCAGAGAGGAGGAGACAGAATACGAAGCAGGCCCCAGGCTCTGAGCAAATGGTCAGCACAGAGCCTGATTCAGGGCTCAAACCCATGAACTGTGAGACCGTGACCTGCGCTGAAGTCGGACACTCAACCGACTGAGCGACCCAGGCGCCCCATGAAATGGTGAAACTTTTACGATGCTAGTTGTAGACTTTCTTTATGGGGCTTCGTTTTTGTTTGTTTTATAAAAGTCCTTTATCAAGTTGATGAAGTCTCCCTGGACTCCTAGTTTGCGGAGAGGATGTTTTATTTATTATGAATGGAGGTAACAAATGCCTTCTCTGCATCTCTTTTTAAGAGCATCTGATCATTTCCCTGTCTTTCTTCTTTATCCTATTGTTGTGATGGGTTAAACGGATTGATTTTTGAATATGGAACCAGTCTCCCATACTTGTACTAAATCCCTCTTGGTTATGGATGTATAATTCTTTTTACACATCGTTGGATTTGGTTTGCTAACATGTATTGTGTATTTTGTGTCTATGAAAATACAAGACACTGGTCTCCAGTTTTCCTTTCTTCTAATGCCTTTACCTTGTTTTGTCAATGCTGGCCTCCTAGAATGAGGAAGTTTCCCCTCTGTTTTTATTTTCGGGAAGAGATTACAGGACATTGGCATCATTTTTTCCTGTGAGTGTTTGCTAGAATTCTTCAGTGAAACCACCTGGGCCTGACGCTTTCTTTGGGGAAGGTTATTCGTCCTTGACTCTATTTACTTAATAAATATAGGCCTATCCATATAATCTTTGTTTCCTTATGTGGGTTTAGTAGTGTGTGTCTTTTATTTGTTTTCTATATTTTTCTAAGATGTTTTCATTTATTTCTGAGAGAGAGCTGTAGAGTGGGAG
>NW_024420164.1:0-2663 GCF_014898765.1 Herpailurus yagouaroundi | reverse complement strand
GGCTTACTGGTCTACCTCCTTGTACTCTTTCAGCCATCCTGGCCCTGGGCTCCCTCCAAATTAAAGAACCAGTGTCAGAAGACCTGAGATTGCCCCATAGGTATCTGACCCAGACAGAATATTAGCCTGTCTTAGCTGTTCAAATGAGGCTAATGATGGCTATCATCTGTGGATCACTTGTTCCCTGTTGTCAGGTGTTGGATTAAGCTCCTTTCCAATAGTGTCATTTAATCTTTTTGACCCTTTGTTATTATTTCCATTTTATAAATTAGGCAACTGAGTTTCAGATATGTTAAGTAATTGGTCCAAGATAACACAAACACGAGTGGGGTGGTTGGGATGGGCACCAACTCTGCTCCTATGCCAACATGCATGCTCTCACCCATGTTACACTGCCTTCCCATGAGCGTGTTAAGGGTTTGGAAAGCTAAGGGCCACCCCTGATAAAGTAACATGGAGTATGTTGGTGCCCTAGCTAAGATCTTTTTCCTTTCCTTACCGAAAACATTTTCATATCAACTGAAACACTTGTCCCTGCACTAGACAACTTTCCTCGAATTTCTCTTAACGCTGTACACTGGTCAGAATATAAAAAGCAACGACTTCAGAACTTGAAAGTTAGCAATAGGAGGTGAATGAGGGAAGGGAAACAAACAAGAATGACCTTGTGATGGTTATTGTTACGTGTCTACGTGAGTTGGCCGTGGGGTGCCCAAGACTAAACATTTTTTCTCGGGATATTTGTAGAGTGTTTCTGGGTGAGATTAGCGTTTGATTTGGTGGACTCAGTAAAGCACTATCGTCCCCAGTGAGTGTGGGCAGCATTCAATCTCCTGAGGTCCCGAAGAGAACACAGGGTAGAAAAAGGAGGAATCCATGTCCCACTGCTTCTTTCCTCAGCCTTAGAAGGTGATCCCGCTTAGAGGCAGAGCAGTGGGTAGGGGTAGGGTTGGTTCCCTGGAAGTGCCTTTGGTCCAACCACCCACAGTGATGTGATTTCCCTGCAGGACTGAAATGAGGGCCCATGTGCCCTTATGGGTCAGGGCTAGCGTGGGAAGGGCGGAGCCAAACGTATGGGTGGGCCAATCTGAAACTGTCTCAGTATCTCCTCCTCCAACTCCATCACGGCCGTGGAAATGTCATGGAGAGAGTTTGACTTCCACTCAGGATTTTCCCCAATGGTAATTGGCCCCAATCTGTTATGTCTTTTAGACGTCCATGCTAGGTGCCTTTAGGGCCAGAGCCCAGGCCAGCGTTAGGGTTAGGTCCTAGCTACCTGCATGTAGACTTCCTGGTTTCCCAATACCATTTGTTGAAGAGACTGTCTTCCCCCCATTGTTTATTCTTGCCTCCTTTGTTATAGGGTAATTTACCACATAAGCATGGGTTTATTTCTGGGCTTTCTATTCTTTCCCATCGACCTATGTGTCCGTTTTTGTGTCACTACCCATACTAATTGGTTTACTTGAAGCTTTGTAGTACATCTTGAAATCTGGGATTTTGATACCTCCAACTATGTTTTTGTCTTTCAAGATTATTTTCACTATTCAGGGTTTGTGGTCCCATACAAATTTTAGTATTAGTTGTTTCAGTTCTGGGAAAAGTGCCTTTGGTATCTTGATAGGGATTGCATTGAAACTGTAGATAGTTATGAGTAATATGGACATTGTCATGATATTAATTCTTCCAGTCCATGATCATGGGATATCTTTCCATTTGTTTGAGTCATCTTCAATTTCATCATTGACTTATGGTTTTCACACTACAGGTCTTTCACTTCTTTGGATAAGTTGAGTCGTAGCTATTTTACTCTCTCTCTTTTTTTGGTGCAATTATGAACGGTGTTGTTTTCTTAATTTCTCTTTCTATGACTTCATTATTATTATATAGAAACCCTAGCAATTTCTGTGTATCAGTTCCGTATCTGCAACTTTCCTGAATTCGTTTACTACTTCTAGTAGTTTGGGCGGAAAGTTTAGGGTTTTCTATGCATATTCTTATGTCATCTGCGGATGGTGACAATGTAGCTTGTTTAGAAACGTAGATGATTTTAATGTCTTTATTCTTATCTGATTCCTGTGGCTAGGACTTCTAGTGTTATATGAAACAAGAGTGGCAAAAGTAGACATATTTATCTTGTTTTGGTGTTAGACGGAAAGCTCTCAGTTATTCACCATTGAGATGTTAGGTGTCAACTTTTTAATATAAACAATATATAAAATAATATTTTCATGTGTTGAGGCATGTCCGCCCCCCCCGACTTTGTTGAGAACTTTTACCATGGATACATGTTAAATTTTGTCGGATGCTTTTTCTGAATTTATTGGTATAATCATATGATGTTTACCCTCCGTTTTGTTGAGGATGGATATTATGTTGATTGATTTGATGAGCCATCTTTGTTTCCCTGGAATAAAAGCCACGTAATCATTTTAGTGTGTTGTTGAGTGGAGTTTGATAATATTTTATTGAGGATTTTAAAGTCTATTTGGTTTGATAGAGGTGTTGCTACCTGGTTCTGAGTTGTTGTTGTTGTTTGATGTTATTTTTGTTGTCCTTGTTGTTGTTTGCTTTCATTTGCACGGGAAATGTATCTCCATCCCTTCACTTTCAGTCTGTATGTGTCTAGGTCTGAGGTAAATCTGTGCTAGGCAGCATATGGA
>NW_024420163.1:0-8949 GCF_014898765.1 Herpailurus yagouaroundi | reverse complement strand
TGTTTCATTTTATTTTGTTTTATTTTGTTTTGTTTTATTTCATTTTATTTTATTTTGTTTTATTTCATTTTATTTTTTTATTTTATTTTATTTTGTTTTATTTCATTTTATTTTGTTTTATTTTGTTTTGTTTTGTTTCATTTCATTTCGTTTTATTTTATTTTGTTTTATTTCATTTTATTTTATTTTGTTTTGTTTTGTTTTATTTCATTTTGTTTTATTTTATTTTGTTTTGTTTTGTTTTATTTCATTTTATTTTATTTTGTTTTGTTTTATTTTATTTTGTTTTATTTCATTTCATTTTATTTTATTTTGTTTTATTTTGTTTTGTTTTATTTTATTTTGTTTTGTTTTATTTCATTTCATTTTATTTTATTTTATTTTGTTTCATTTTATTTTGTTTTATTTTGTTTTGTTTTGTTTTGTTTCATTTTATTTTGTTTTGTTTTGTTTTATTTTATTTTATTTTGTTTTATTTCATTTCATTTTATTTTATTTTGTTTTATTTCGTTTTGTTTTATTTTATTTTGTTTTGTTTTGTTTCATTTTATTTTGTTTTATTTTGTTTCATTTTATTTTGTTTTATTTTATTTTATTTTGTTTTATTTTGTTTTGTTTTATTTTATTTTATTTTGTTTTGTTTTATTTTATTTCATTTCATTTTATTTTGTTTTGTTTTATTTTATTTTGTTTTGTTTTGTTTTGTTTCATTTTTTATTTTATTTTGTTTTATTTTATTTTATGTCTTATATTACTTTTACTTGCCTTGCTATTTTACTTTTATTTATTTTATTATTTTTTTATTTTTATCTTATTTTGTTAATTTTACTTTATTTAAAGTTTTTTTTTAATGTTTGCTTATTTTTGAGAAAGAGAGAGAGAGAGAGAGAGAGAGAGAGAGCGGGGGAGGGGCAGAGAGAGAGGGAGACACTGAATCAGAAGCAGGCTCCAGGCTGCGAGCTGCCAGTGCAGAGCCTGATGCAGGGGTTGAGGTCACAAACTGAGATCATGACCTGAGCCGAAGTCAGACGCTTAAAATGATACAATGTCCAACTGAGCCACCCAGGCGCCCCTATTTTACTTTATTTTCACTTACTTTATTTTTATTTGTTTTTAATTTATGCTCCTTCACTATTTTATTTATTTTATTTTTACTTGTTTTATTATTTCATATAGTGAATTATTTTATCACTTAGGTTTACTTATTTTTTTTAAGTTTTTCTTTTATTTACTTTTATTATCTTATCATTTTATTATTTCTTATTTTATTATTATTTCATTTTATTATCATTTTCACTTAATTTTTTATTCCATCGTCTTCTTTATTTTTAAACTTTCTTGCATTGTATCATTTTCTTTTTAAGTTTCCTACCGCGCTCCTGTTATGACGTCTTCCTTCCTTTTATTTTACAGCTTCACCGATGTATCTTCCTTGACGTCCTCTCAGCGTATTTTATTCTGTTGCTTTCACTGAACGCAACCTCCGCGGGACGCGATGCCACTGTTCCCAGCGTCCGGACGCCGCCCCCCCCCCCCCCCCGTTCCCCGTCTGACCTGAGTGTCCACCGTGTGTCCCCACGTCCCCCGGGGGCCGAACTGCATCTGTGCGCTGGCGCCCAGCAGGTGCAGGGGCCCATGAACATCATCCTGTCTCCTGCGTCCACACGGCATCCTGGGAGATAATGTGGTGTCCTCTCTACTGCTCTGCGCACAGCCTCCCTGCTGCGCCCCCGTCCGGTGGGGTCCCCGCTGGTGGGCTTCTACTCCTCGCAGGCTGTGAGTCAGGCCTTCAAGGTCTCCCAAGAAACGCCCCGCTTTTCCGATGCAGACGACCCAGAGGAGACTGACCTGCCATCACACGTTCCTATTCATTGGTCGGTTCAGTGTCCGACTTGGGCTCAGGTCATGATCTCACGGTTTGTGGGTTCGAGCCCCGCGTCAGGCTCTGTACTGATGGCTCAGAGCCTGGATCCTGCTTCGGATGCTGTATCTCCCTCTCTCTGTGCGCCTCCCTCGTTCATGCTCTGTCTCTCTCGGTCTCAAAAATAAATAAACGTTAAAAAAAATTAAAATAAAAAAGATCACATATCTAGGGGCGCCTGGGGGGCTCAGTCGCTTAAGCCTCAACTTCAGCTCAGGTCATGATCTCATGCTTCGTGAGTTCAAGCCCTGCATTGGGCTCTGTGCTGATGGCTCAGACTGTGGAGCCTGCTTCGGATTCTGTGTCTCCCCCTTTCTCTGCCCCTCCCCCGCCCCGCTCTGTCTCTCTCTCTCTCTCTCTCTCTCTCTCTCTCTCTCTCTCTCTCTCAAAAACGAATACACATTAAAAAGAGAAGTTAAAAAAGATCACATATGTACATTCATTCTCATGAACTCATTTTTAGCTTTGTCTGTCCTGCCTCTTTGTGCACAGAACCTGCAGGTGAGACAGTGAAGGGCCCTCTGCAGGGTGGGGGCCACTCAGGACGGACACAAGGAGCAGCCACGGCTCACATTTGCTTGATTAAAGTGCAGGCTAAGCCCCTCGGAGGGGACGCCCCATCCCCAGCAGGTACAATCTCCCCCGGATCTCCCGTTAAGACGATTACTTTGCTAATGAGATTGAGGGCTGAGAAGGCACCGGATCCTAATGAGAAAAACTCAAGGTCGGTGCTCAAAGTCGGCCCCTTCGGAAGCAGAGTCTCGGACACGACTAAGCAAAGGACTCGAACCACAGAGCTGCTGGAAATGCCGTTCGCACATGCATGGTCATCGGGACAGTGTCCATGTTGGGCAACTAACACCAACGGTCCGTGCTTGTGGCCAGAAAGACATGCCATACGGACAACAGAATTCCCACCGCGCAAGCTGGAAACAGAACGGCATGTGCGTGGACATGAGTTCTTTAAAAACGGACTGAGGTTCGAGCCCCGCATCGGGCTCTGTGCTGACGGCTCAGAACCTGGGGCCTGTTTCGGATTCTGTGTCTCCCTCTCCCTCTGCCCCTCCCCTATTCGCGCTCTGTCTCTCTCTCAAAAATAAATGAATGTTAAAAAAAAAAAAAAATAACAGACCCAGGTAATGGGTTTCTTTTGGGGGAGGGACAAAAATGTTCTCAAGTTCACTGGGGGTGACACTCACACGCAACTATAGCCCAAGACACTGGATTGTACAATTCAAAGAGGCAGGTACGGGTGCCAAGGCCCTGGGGCAGGGCATGTGTGATCTGTTCAGAGAAGAGCTAAAGAACAGAGGTAGTTGCAAAGGCCCTGGGGTCGCAGCGTGTGTGACCTGTTCAGAGAAGAAGAACGGAGGCAGGTACAAAGGTCCTGGGGCAGTGCATGTGTGACCTGTTCAGAGAAGAGCTAAAGAACAGAGGTAGGTGCAAAGGCCCTGCGGTCACATTGTGTGTGACCCATTCAGAGAAGAGCAAAGGGGCAGGGGCAGGTGCAAAGGTCCTGGGACATAAACATGTGCAACTTGTTCAGAGAACAGCAAAGAGGCAGGGGCAGGTGCTAAGGCCCTGGAGCAGCAGCATGTGTGAGCTGTTCAGAGAAAAGCAAAAGAACAGAGGCAGTTGCAAAGCCACTGGGGCAGCCATATGTGTGACCTGTTCAGAGACAGCAAAGAACACAGATAGGTGCAAAGGTCCTGGGGCAGTGCATGTGTGACCGACCCATTCAGAGAAGAGCCAAGGGACAGGGGCAGGTGCAAAGGCCCTGGGACAGAAGCGTGTGTGACATGCTCAGAGAACAACAAAGGAGCATGAGCAGGTGCAAAGGCCCTGGGGCAGTGCCGTGTGTGACCTCGTCAGAGAAGAGCAAAAGAACATGGGTAGGTGCAAAGGCCCTGGGGCCGCAGCGAGTGTGTGAGCTGTTCGGGCAAGACCAAAAGAGCACAGACAGGCGCCAAAGCCCTGTGGCAGCAGTGTGTGTGGTCTGTTGAGAGAAGGGCAAAGAACCAGCAGGAGTGCAGGGGGGAGTGAGCAGAGGAGGGACAGGGGGTGGCGGGTGGAGAGGCCCCAGGTCTGCAGGGCTGGGACGCCAGGTGTACTGTTGCCGGCGGAGACCTCCTTGCCACGCCCCCTCCCGGGACGGTGCTCTGGGCCCCCTCCTCACCCGCCGCACTCCCCCCCGACGGGATGCGACGGCACAGGTGCTGAGCAGGTGCCAGCCGGCGTGGACCACGTGGGGAGCGCACCCGGGTCCGGAAAGGTCCGCGTCCTCAAGGGTCCGCGTGGGCACACGGAGCCTGGCTGCGGGCGTCACGGGCGGGGCTCCTGCGGGGAAAGACGGCGCCCGCGGCCCTGCCGTGTGCGGAGCGAGAGGCCGAGCGGCGGCCAAGGGGCGAGGACAGGCGCGCGGGGCGCGGGGAGGTCACCCCAGGCGTGCGCCCGCCTCAACATCTTGGCGTCAGCCGGTGTCTGGGCTGCGGCGGCGGGAACCGTAATGGCACAGGCGAGGCCGGACGCTTGCGAACGACGGACGCGTGCTTGTCGTGGTGCTGGGGCCTGCGCGTCCCACATCCAGAGGCTCGCGGACCCCGGGGTCTGGTGAGGACCTGCTTCCTGATTCGCGAATGACCGTCCAACCCGCTCCCTGGCGCCGTGGAGGGGCCAGGGGGCTGTCTGGGGTCTCCCAGGGACGCCAATCCTGTTCATGGGGGCTGCGCCCTCGTGCGCTAACCCCCTACCCAAGGCCCCACCTCCTAACACCACCAGCTTCAGGGTCAGGATCCACATACGAATCTCGGGGGGGACGTAGACCCCCGGTGGGGCCCCGGCCCCCGGGGGGGGGGGGGGGGGGGGGGGGTGATGCGAGCCTGGGGTCCGTGCCAGCCCGTGCTGCAGGGAGGGGGTGTGCGCAGGAGCGAAGATGCTCCAGCTGGACAGGAAGGGGGCTGCGGGGAGGCGTCTACACTGCGCAGGATGCAGGTGGCCGCCTGTTTGCAACGCCAGCCGGAGGGAGGGGCTGCTGGCACGGGTCCTGGGGCAGGAAGTGTACGCATGCGCAGTGGGGGGGGGGGGCACCCTGGCATCCACGGTACTTCCCCAGCCCCGTGGGGAACAAGGAGAGGTGAGCGAGGGGGCGGAGGGGCGGGCGGTGAAGCCGCACACCTGGGGCGGGAACATGGTGCACCCTTGGGGCGCCGGCATCCGGGCCTCCAGGGACCCTCCTGACCGAGGGCCTCTCTGCGCCCCCAGACCCGCCGGCAGGAGCCGGCCCCGTGACCTCACCCCGACGCTGTCCCCGTGCACCTGCAGGGCTGAAACCAGGCCCCCGTCCTGGACACCATTGCACACGTTCCCCCACCGAAGTTCATTTATTTTGAGAGTGTGAGCAGGGGAGGAGAAAGAGAACCCCAAGCAGGCCTCCGTGCGGTCAGCACACGGCCTGATGTGGGTCTGGATCCTGGAGAGATCATGACCTGAGCCGACAGCAAGAGTCTGACGCCCAAGCCACTGAGACACGCAGGCGTCCCCACCTTCCCACACTTCTTATGTTCTCTAACGTGTCCCCCAAAATGCAGACGGTGCGTTTCTGGGCAGACACTGGACATTTCTAACAAACTTTGCCTGCGGTGTTCAGGATGGGCCCCAGACGCCCCTGTGACCCAGTGCCCTTGGGTCTAGAGAACATGTCTGCTCTGTTCCTCCGTCAGGGTGCAGCCAAGGAGAAACAGGGCCCCCAACAGTCGCCTCAGAGTGTAAATTCGGGGGGGTGGGGGGGGAAGAGTTGTTCCAACGGCTTTAGATCGGGTGACACAGGGCACGTGAGGTACAGGGAACTTTCTCGGCAAAAGGGTGGACACATGCCGAGGTCCCAATTACAGACGTGGGGACATCGGCGGCCCAGTGCTCAGGGAGAACCTCAGCGTCAGAAACCGGGAACGAACTAGGATCTCCCTTTGTCGCCCCGCCCCCCGGGTGGAGAGTCGGCCCAATGCACTTGTGTCAAAGTTCAGCCAGGTAGAACCACAACAGATCAGGGGGCGGTTTTGAGTTCCCCACAATGAGATCATGATGCCGCTCACCTAGAAAAAGGCTCGGGGCAAAATGCTATAAAGGACAGACAGACACAGAGACAGAGGGACAAGCAGAGCCCCAACCTCGCCTCCCAAGTGTGTGGGAAAATGCTTGCGGGGTTGAAATATCCCGGTGATTCAGGACACATTGTCTATTCACAGCCCCCACTGTCTGCAAAACAGTCGCCTCGGCACGAAGGAAGAAACCCAGGTTCCGGCGCAAGGATAAAACCTCATCAGTGACAAGCATGTTTCAACTGATCTGCACTCCCCCCGATGACCCCTTGTCGGCTGCTAAAATACCCGCAGGAAACAGTTCTTAGGATGTAACTGGCAGTACGTGAGAAAATCCCACCCTCACTCCTGAAGAGAACACGAGCGCCAAGTTCAAAGTGAACCCAGACGGTGTCCTTCACATCATCCCCACTTATCACTGGCCACCCCACTCTCCCCGCAGAACACACGTTAGGGAAAGCGGTTCAAAGCCAGGCACTCTGGTTCCGGATCCACATTCATCATCGTGTTGCTCTGGGGTCTCCAGAAGAATCTGCTGCATGACAACAAAACTCCCCTGGCCTTCATCCCTGTCAAGTGCACAACATGGCCAAAAGGACACACTCGTGTGTCGAGCCACAACCCTTTTTCTAACACCCTTTGATATTGTGTGTGTGTGTGTGTGTGTGTGTGTGTGTGTGTGTGGCTAACACTCCATCGTAAACCATAATGGACACCTCTTCCTGACAGATTTGTTTCTTCCCCGTTTCGCACCAGATACTTCTGAACAAGAAAAATTACCAGAAGACTAAAGAAGGGTATGCCCCATGACCGAGGAGTCAGTCCTTCCCAGAAAGGCCCATCCTTAACTCATATGCAATCAATAACACAGAGTCAAAACACAAAAGGCAAAAACTAACAGGACACCAAGGAGAAACCGCTGCATATACTATTATGGCTGGAGACGTCAACACTGCCGCTTTCAGGAACAGATGGATCCAGCAGGCACAGGAACAGTGAAGCTGGTCTGGACTGCACTGTGAGCGCTCCACCTTCCTCGTAGCTCGGGATAGCATCAGTGGGTGGGGTATTCAAAACTCAGATTCCTCAGTGTCTTCCCCAGCGATACGCCCTTTGCTGTAGGTCTGGTGCTGGCATTCTCCAGCTTCCTAGGGCCCTCCCCGGACCCCACATACATATCCCATGCTCTCTGATGGCCACACACACCCGTTGCACCTACCCTGGCCTCTCCCCTGAACCCCTTGCCTACACGACGTTGACACCTGTGGCCACAAGTCCCCTCCTCACCCCTGCTCTCTGCACCACTGTGTCACCGTGCCCCCAAAGTAAAGCCTGCCTCCCTCTCCTTTCCCACCTCCACTTCCTGTTGCTGAACACACCGCCTCTGTTCCCATCACACAGACCTCTGCCCGGAGCACATCACTCAGGGAGACCCACCTCACTGACCTCATGCAGAGACCTCCCCGTGACCTCAGAGACTTCCCCACACCCGGTCCCAGGACACTGCCAAGAGCACAGACCGGACACACGCTGAGTGCTGGGTTACAGGGACCGCGACAGGATCCCTGAGGGACCAGGGATGGTGCAGCGAGCTGGGGCGGAAGAGGAACGCCACCAGCCACACACATGCTGACAAGCGCTGCCTGTGAATTAAAGACAGACGGATGGACGGACGAACGGACGGGTGGAGGGCCTTTTGGGGTCTGGAGTCCCAGCAGGGGCATGGACCCCTTCCCACCTGTTACAACTCGAGGTGAGGAAAGAACCCCTTTTACTTTGCGTCATTTGTAAAATGGGCTGGTAGCTGTGACCCGAGCGCTTGAGCGAATTTGCTAAGCTTGTACCCCGTGAAAAGATCGAATGCTGCCTAGGGCTCCGGATTCTCCGCCCACACGGTTATTTTAGGAAAACAGCCGCCTGGCGAGATGCGTCGTTGACCTCGGCCAGAGTGATTTCTATCTTTTAGGAATCTGCTCCACCGGGCTCCCCGTTCGGTACCGCAGACCAAACGGCTCCAACGGAACAAAACAAGGATGCAAAATACGAGTTCATTGGAAAAAAATTTTATTTCACAAAAAATGCAAACTGGAATAAACACCATCTTCCCTCACGCAAACATTACAGCTGCTTTTAAGTATCTCTCGCGCTTCACCTGGGGAAGCATAGGATTATAAAATTTAACAAGTGTGTAGCCTTAAATCTGTTTGAAACGTTCCAAGTAAAAATAATTTAGCAAAACAGCTTCTTAAAAAAACCACACACGCTAATTCTTGAGGAGGAACCAAAGCTTTTGACCCATCTTCTTTTTTTTCCTTTCGGCTTCCTCACCAGTTTGCGACGCGAAAGTGTGTGAGGCGAGGAAGAGCGCGGGAGGGCACGTGGCGACTTGCCCCCTTCAGGACCCGCCCGCCTGCACGCGGCCGCCAGGCACCGGCCGCACCCCTGGGTTCTGCCGGCGCACCCCCCAAGCGCGCCTCCCGAGCAGCTGAAAGTGCGAAGGAAAACCCGCGAAACCACCACCGGGGCAAGGCGCTCTCAAGTTCTCGGGGCCCTGGTTTTGGGGGGGGGGGGGGGCCCGGCCGTGCGTCCTCCGCAGTTTGTCCCCAGCGACGGGCCAAGGGCCTCGCGTGCCGTCGCTGCCCGCGCGGGAGTCACGAGCGAGACAGAAATGGCGCGGTGGCTGCGCACTGGTCGCCGCCGCCGGCCGGCGCGCTCTCCCTGATTGCGAGGGACGTGGTGAAGTTAAAGCTATCAGATGAACAGTTTCGGGGGAAACCAAAGCTGGCGAGCGAGGCCCAGGCCGCCGCCGCCGCCGCCGCCGCCGCCCGCAGGACACCGGAAGCGCGGGGTCCAGCCGCCCGGGAGGCCCCGGGGCCGTGCGCTCCGCGGCGGCTCCCCGGTCCCGGTCTTCGCGGGAGGGGGGGGGGGGGG
>NW_024420162.1:0-4679 GCF_014898765.1 Herpailurus yagouaroundi | reverse complement strand
GAGGAAGTGCTACCTAAGCCTTACCCTACCCCTTATGTCAGTGCCAAACCTAACACTTACCTTAAGAGATGTGTGTTTCTTCAGCTGCGAAAGTGAAAGAACCATTCGTGAAATATCACATTTAATAGTGACATCACTACTCTCTCCCTAAAAGGTGGCACTGTGCATGGGTGACCATCTCACACACCAACCAGGGGCAAGGCAGAATCCTGAACCACCTCTGGCGTCAAGTGGGGTGAGGCACATGTTTGAATGCCCTCCAAAGCTGAGGGGGGGTTATATGCATGTGTGAACACCCTTCCCACCGAGGTGAGTGGGGCCAAGCATGAACACTGTCCCTTGCTGAGGGAGGGTTGTGTGCCTGTACAAATGGTCTGCCTCACAGTGGGGTTGTGGGCATGCCTGAACCCCCTTTGGCAAGGAGGGGGGACTTTGCACATGCGTGAACAGCATCCTGGCAAGGGGAGTGGGGAGCATACGTCAACGCCCTCCCTGGCCGCATTTCTTCAGCTGTGTTTCTTCAGCTGTGAAAGTGAAAAGAACCATTCATGAAACATCACATTCAATAGTGACATCAGTACTTCCTCCCTGAGGGGTGGCGCTGTGCATGGGTGACCGACTCACATGTTGACAGGGGGCCAGGCGGAAGCCTGAACCACCTCCTGTGCTAAGTGGGGCAGGGCGCATGCAGCAACGACCTCCCTGGCTGAGGTGGTGGTTGTGTGCATGCCTGAACACCCTTCCTTGCCCAGGGGAAGGGGGCGCATGTGCAAATGCCTTCCCTCATTGAGGGGAGCTGTGTGCATGCGTGAACATACACCAGTAGGGGGGGCTGTGCGCATGCCTGTACAGCCTCCTGCGGTAGTGGGCAAGGAGCATGCATGCATGTCCTCCCTCACTGATGGGGATTGTGCTCAGGTGGAAACGCCCTACCTCTTGGAGCAGGAGTTTTGTGCATGTGTGAACACTCTTCTGCCAGTAGGGAGAGCTGTGCACATGTGTGAACAGCACCCAAGGTATGGGGTGGGACCTACATGCGAATGGCATCCCTCCCCTAGCCGGGGTTCACACTTCTGCCACAACGGAGGCTGTGCACATCTATGAACACCCTCCAGCGCTGAGGGGATAAGGTGCGTAGGTCAACACCCTCCCGTGCCAAAATGCGTATGTGGCACACGCTTGAACCATTCCCTTGTTGAGCGATGCATGACACATATGTGACTGCCCTCCTTCATGGAGGGGTTGTTGTGCGCATGCATGAATACCGTCCCTCACTGACTGGTGGCTCTGCGCATGCATGAACACTCTCCTGGGCAGAGGGGGGCGGGGCAGATGCATGAATATTCCCCCATGCTGACGTGTCACGTCACATAGGTCAACACCTTCCCATGCCAAAGTGGGGGGATGGTGCACATGGGTGAACGCCCTTCCGCCAGGAGGGGGGCCTTACACACACAAGAACAAACTCCCACACTAATGGGGCAGGGTGCGTGCACAAACGCCCTCCATCAACAAGGAGGGTTGTGCGTGAGAACACCCTTCTATACGGACGGAGGGCTGTACCCATCTGTGCCAGGGGGGGCATGGAGTATTAGAGAAACACCTCTCGTGCAGAGAGGGGGAGCAAGCATGACCTAACCCTTACCTTAAAGCCTAAATGTAATGCTAACCCTAACCCTTACCTTAAGTGATGCATGCTTCTTCAGCTGTGAAAGTGAAAAGAATCATTGATGAAAGGTCACATTTGATAGTGGCAACAGTACTCCCTCTCCGAGGGGTGGCACTGTTCATGGGTGACTCCCTCCGTCACCGAGGGGATGAGGAGCATGTGTGAACCACCTCCCATGCCGAGGGAGACAGGGCACATGTGTCAACACCCTCCCTCACCTTGGGAAGGGTGGTGCAAATGTGAGAATGCGTGAACGTACTAACAAGCTGAAAAGGATGGGGCACATGTGTGAACACCCTCCCACCCTGTGGGGGGTGGGACACATGCATGAATATTCTCCCACATTGAGGGGCGGTGCTATTGCGTGAATACACTCTAGAGACGAGGGGGTGGGTGTGGAAGCACGACCTAACCCTTACCCTAACCGTTATTGGTAATGCTAACCCAGACCCTTACCTTAAGAGTTGTCTGCTACTTCAGCTGTGAAATTGAAAAGTCATGCAAGCATGACTTAACCCTTACCCTAATCCTCAGGGTAATCCAAACCCTAACCCTCATCATAAGAGATGCTGCTTCTTCAGCCATGAAAGTGAAAAGACTCATTCATGAAACGTCAGATTTAATAGTGGCAACACTACTCCCTTGCTATCTTTTTCAGTCGGTGAAATGGACCTTCCCGTGAAGAGGCAAGAACAGGACAAGACCCTATGGAGCTTTAATTCACTGGCCTACAGAGACAACATCAATACAGTCAATAGGGACAACACATCTCCCCATGGGCCAACAATTTAGGTTGGGGTGACCTCAGAGAATATCCCCTCTGAGGGATTTAGATGTACACTTACCAGTCAAAAGTACAACCTCACTTATTGATCCAAAATACATGACCAACACCTTAGGTTCGATACATGTACCCTGCTAGAGTTTCCTTTTGGGGGTGGGTGGTTGTTGTCTCCACATTTGGTGCAGGGTTCTGAAACGGTGGTGGTGGGTGTTTTCTCATCGTCCATAAAGAGTTCCAAGGTGACCATTTGTGGGAGCCAAGCGGTAGTTGGTCTGCCGCTGAATCCCTGTGTGCTTCGGGTTCCCTGTTCGGCATCATAGCAGCGGACTAGTGGAAACATAAGAGATGTCAGAAGACACTCAGGTAACCAAAGATGCGAATGAAGGCCCTCCTGAAATACCATCAGAAGACTATGGGACACTGCTACCATCTACAGTTACAGTCCAGTTTCTGAGAGCATGTGGGATGCGCTAGAGGAATGCAGTGTTACAGTGGATGAGAGGTGTCCGGCTGGTAGAAGAAATGCTGCGCATCCCCGATGCTGTCTGGGGAAATGTCGTATATGTTGTCAGCTATGCCAAAGATAACAAAAGAACAATGAACGAGACAGACGCCTGCTTCTTCAGCAATGAAAGTGTAAAGAGCCATCCAGGAAATATTGGATTGAAAATGATTTGGTACATTAATTTTTGAAAGACACAAAAAACACAAGTGGGGCATGGGCAGAGAGAGAGAGACAGATGGTATCTGAAGCAGGCTCCAGATTTAGAGCCATCAGCACAGAAGCTACCCAGGGCTCAAAACCAGAAACCGAGAGACCATGAACCAAGACGAAGTGGGACGCTTAACCCAGAGACATCCAGGTGAATTAAAACATCTGAATTAAAACATCTGAATTAAACATCTGAATTAAAAGGAACATCACTGCTACATTGCGGATAAAGGGGAGCAGATGCGACATATTCGTGAAGCCATCCCACACCAATGGGGATTGCACCATGCCCTAACCTTAACTAACACCTAATATTAATCCTAACCATAACACTTACCTTAAGAAATGCCTACTTCTTCAGTTGTGAAAGTAAAAATAGATATTCATGATTTAATACTGGCATCAGTATGAGATTTAACTCTGGCATCAGTAATCCTAATCTAAGGAGCAGTGAGGCTCAAGGGTGACACCATCTCATGCAGAGGGTGCGGGGGTCGCATGTGTGAACACAACCCATGCACCAAAAAGGATTGGGTGGTACATGAAATCCTACCATACCGAGAGAGGGTGGGGTGACGGTGTGAAATACTCCAGAGCAAAGCTGGAATGGGGCGAGGGAAGAACAACCTGCAGTGCAGAGAGACTTGAGCAATAGCAAGAACACAATCCCTCGAACATGGAGGGCGGTGTCCACGCATGAACACCTTCCCACTCAAAGTGGGGGTGCAAGCATGACCTACTCCTTGCCCAACTCCTAACCCTATCACTAAACAAAATACCACCACCTAACCTAACACCTAACCCTAACCATAACCCTAATGCTAAATCCTGCCCCTACCCTTCCCCTAACCCTAGCCCTACCTCTAACTAACCATAAATGTAAACGTAACCCGAACTAACCCTAACCTTACCCTAACCCTCTAACCCTAACCCTAAAACCCTCATCCTAATGCTCTAACGCTACCCGCTAAATCTAAAACTATAAACCTAAGGCCCTCTCCCCATGGGGATCCATATCGAAAGACTGATAACAGCACACACACCGGGACCAGAAACGGTTCATGAACACTCAGCATGGAATGTGGACATCACCACGTATTGACAAAGCGCTGCTGCAGCTGCACAAGAGGATTCCTGAGGCCTAACTGATGGGTGGCCCATACAGTTGCCTGGCCTTGGAACCAAAAGACTAATCCTGACCATCACCCTCCCTGTGTACTCCCCACTGCCCTTTGGGGAGACAACTGCTCTGCTGTGGTTTCAGTGCCTGGAACCTCCTGGGACCTAATCCTAATGCTAACCAGGACCGTATGCTAACCCTCAACCTAACCCTATCACTCACACTAGACACACCTATCTACACCAGACCAGATACAGTTGTCTGTCCTTAGAACCCAAAGATTAATCCTGACCCGCAGCCCCGTTGTGCACACCACTCAGTCATTCATGGAGGCAACTGCACTGCTTTGGGTTCAGCGCATGGAGCCTTGGGAACGAAGAAAACCCTAACCATA
>NW_024420161.1:0-15737 GCF_014898765.1 Herpailurus yagouaroundi | reverse complement strand
ACTCTAACCTCTTTTTTTTTTTTTTCCTTCCCCTCCCCCATGGGTTCCTGTTAAGTTTCTCAGGATCCACATAAGAGTGAAACCATATGGTATCTGTCTTTCTCTGTATGGCTTATTTCACTTAGCATCACAATCTCCAGTTCCATCCACGTTGCTACACAAGGCCATATTTCATTTTTTCTCATTGCCACGTAGTATTCCATAGTGTATATGAACCACAATTTCTTTATCCATTCATCAGTTGATGGACATTTAGGCTCTTTCCATAATTTGGCTATTGTTGAGAGTGCTGCTATAAACATTGGGGTACAAGTGCCCCTATGCATCAGTACTCCTGTGTCCCTTGGATAAATTCCTAGCAGTGCTATTGCTGGGTCATAGGGTAGGTCTATTTTTAATTTTCTGAGGAACCTCCACACTGCTTTCCAGAGCGGCTGCACCAATTTGCATTCCCACCAACAGTGCAAGAGGGTTCCCGTTTCTCCACATCCTCTCCAGCATCTATAGTCTCCTGATCTGTTCATTTTGGCCACTCTGACTGGCGTGAGGTGATACCTGAGTGTGGTTTTGATTTGTATTTCCCTGATGAGGAGCGACGCTGAACATCTTTTCATGTGCCTGTTGGCCATCCGGATGTCTTCTTTAGAGAAGTGTCTATTCATGTTTTCTGCCCATTTCTTCACTGGGTTATTTGCTTTTCGGGTGTGGAGTTTGGTGAACTCTTTATAGATTTTGGATACTAGCCCTTTGTCCGATATGTCATTTGCAAATATCTTTTCCCATTCCGTTGGTTGCCTTTTAGTTTTGTTGGTTGTTTCCTTGGCTGTGCAGAAGCCTTTTATCTTCATAAGGTCCCAGTAATTCACTTTTGCTTTTAATTCCCTTGCCTTTGGGGATGTGTCGAGTAAGAGATTGCTACGGCTGAGGTCAGAGAGGTCTTTTCCTGCTTTCTCCTCTAAGGTTTTGATGGTTTCCTGTCTCACATTCAGGTCCTTTATCCATTTTGAGTTTATTTTTGTGAATGGTGTGAGAAAGTGGTCTAGTTTCAACCTTCTGCATGTTGCTGTCCAGTTCTCCCAGCACCATTTGTTAAAGAGACTGTCTTTTTTCCATTGGATGTTCTTTCCTGCTTTGTCAAAGATGAGTTGGCCATACGTTTGTGGGTCTAGTTCTGGGGTTTCTATTCTATTCCATTGGTCTATGTGTCTGTTTTTGTGCCAATACCATGCTGTCTTGATGATGACAGCTTTGTAGTAGAGGCTAAAGTCTGGGATTGTGATGCCTCCTGCTTTGGTCTTCTTCTTCAAAATTACTTTGGCTATTCGGGGCCTTTTGTGGTTCCATATGAATTTTAGGATTGCTTGTTCTAGTTTCGAGAAGAATGCTGGTGCAATTTTGATTGGGATTGCATTGAATGTGTAGATAGCTTTGGGTAGTATTGACATTTTGACAATATTTATTCTTCCAATCCATGAGCAGGGAATGTCTTTCCATTTCTTTAAATCTTCTTCAATTACCTTCATCAGCTTTCTATAGTTTTCAGCATACAGATCCTTTACATCTTTGGTTAGATTTATTCCTAGGTATTTTATGCTTCTTGGTGCAATTGTGAATGGGATCAGTTTCTTTATTTGTCTTTCTGTTGCTTCATTGTTAGTGTATAAGAATGCAACTGATTTCTGTACATTGATTTTGTATCCTGCAACTTTGCTGAATTCATGTATCAGTTCTAGCAGACTTTTGGTGGAGTCTATCGGATTTTCCGTGTATAATATCATGTCATCTGCAAAAAGCGAAAGCTTGACTTCATCTTTGCCAATTTGGATGCCTTTGATTTCCTTTTGTTGTCTGATTGCTGATGCTAGAACTTCCAGCACTATGTGAAACAACAGCAGTGAGAGTGGGCATCCCTGTCGTGTTCCTGATCTCAGGGAAAAAGCTCTCAGTTTTTCCCCGTTGAGGATGATGTTAGCTGTGGGCTTTTCATAAATGGCTTTTATGATCTTTAAGTATGTTTCTTCTATCCCGACTTTCTCAAGGGTTTTTATTAAGAAAGGGTGCTGGATTTTGTCAAAGGCCTTTTCTGCATCGATTGACAGGATCATATGGTTTTTCTCTTTTTTTTTTGTTAATGTGATGTATCACGTTGATTGATTTGCGAATGTTGAACCAGCCCTGCATCCCAGGAATGAATCCCACTTGATCATGGTGAACAATTCTTTTTATATGCCGTTGAATTCGATTTGCTAGTATCTTATTGAGAATTTTGGCATCCATATTCATCAGGGATATTGGCCTGTAGTTCTCTTTTTTTACTGGGTCTCTGTCTGGTTTAGGAATCAAAGTAATACTGGCTTCATAGAATGAGTCTGGAAGTTTTCCTTCCCTTTCTATTTCTTGGAATAGCTTGAGAAGGATAGGTATTATCTCTGCTTTAAACGTCTGGTAGAACTCCCCTGGGAAGCCATCTGGTCCTGGACTCTTATTTGTTGGGAGATTTTTGATAACCGATTCAATTTCTTCGCTGGTGATGGGTCTGTTCAAGCTTTCTATTTCCTCCTGATTGAGTTTTGGAAGAGTGTGGGTGTTCAGGAATTTGTCCATTTCTTCCAGGTTGTCCAATTTGTTGGCATATAATTTTTCATAGTATTCCCTGATAATTGTTTGTATCTCTGAGGGATTGGTTGTAATCATTCCATTTTCATTCATGATTTTATCTATTTGGGTCATCTCCTGTTTCTTTTTGAGAAGCCTGGCTAGAGGTTTGTCAATTTTGTTTATTTTTTCAAAAAACCAACTCTTGGTTTCGTTGATCTGCTCTACAGTTTTTTTAGATTCTATATTGTTTATTTCTGCTCTGATCTTTATTATTTCTCTTCTTCTGCTGGGTTTAGGCTGCCTTTGCTGTTCTGCTTCTATTTCCTTTAGGTGTGCTGTTAGATTTTGTATTTGGGATTTTTCTTGTTTCTTGAGATAGGCCTGGATTGCAATGTATTTTCCTCTCAGGACTGCCTTCACTGCGTCCCAAAGCGTTTGGATTGTTGTATTTTCATTTTCGTTTGTTTCCATATATTTTTTAATTTCTTCTCTAATTGCCTGGTTGACCCACTCATTCGTTAGTAGGGTGTTCTTTAACCTCCATGCTTTTGGGGGTTTTCCAGACTTTTTTCTGTGGTTGATTTCAAGCTTCATAGCATTGTGGTCTGAAAGTATGCATGGTATGATTTCAATTCTTGTAAACTTATGAAGGGCTGTTTTGTGACCCAGTATATGATCTATCTTGGAGAATGTTCCATGTGCACTCGAGAAGAAAGTATATTCTGTTGCTTTGGGATGCAGAGTTCTAAATATATCTGTCAAGTCCATCTGATCCAATGTCTCGTTCAGGGCCCTTGTTTCTTTATTGACCGTGTGTCTAGATGATCTATCCATTTCTGTAAGTGGGGTGTTAAAGTCCCCTGCAATTACCACATTCTTATCAATAAGGTTGCTTATGTTTATGAGTAATTGTTTTATATATTTGGGCGCTCCGGTATTTGGCGCATAGACATTTATAATTGTTAGCTCTTCCTGATGGATAGACCCTGTCACTATTATATAATGTCCTTCTTCATCTCTTGTTACAGCCTTTAATTTAAAGTCTAGTTTGTCTGATATAAGTATGGCTACTCCAGCTTTCTTTTGGCTTCCAGTAGCATGATAAATAGTTCTCCATCCCCTCACTCTCAATCTAAAGGTGTCCTCAAGTCTAAAATGAGTCTCTTGTAGACAGCAAATAGATGGGTCTTGTTTTTTTATCCATTCTGATACCCTATGTCTTTTGGTTGGCGCATTTAATCCATTTACATTCAGTGTTATTATAGAAAGATATGGGTTTAGAGTCATTGTGATGTCTGTATGTTTTATGCTTGTAGTGATGTCTCTGGTACTTTGTCTCACAGGGTCCCCCTTAGGATCTCTTGTAGGGCTGGTTTAGTGGTGACAAATTCCTTCAGTTTTTGTTTGTTTGGGAAGACCTTTATCTCTCCTTCTATTCTAAATGACAGACTTGCTGGATAAAGGATTCTCGGCTGCATATTTTTTCTGTCTAGCACACTGAAAATCTCGTGCCAATTCTTTCTGGCCTGCCAAGTTTCAAAAGAGAGATCAGTCACGAGTCTTCTAGGTCTCCCTTTATATGTGAGGGCACGTTTACCCCTTGCTGCTTTCAGAATTTTCTCTTTATCCTTGTATTTTGCCAGTTTCACTATGATATGTCGTGCAGAAGATCGATTCAAGTTACGTCTGAAGGGAGTTCTCTGTGCCTCTTGGATTTCAATGCCTTTTTCCTTCCCCACTTCAGGGAAGTTCTCAGCTATTATTTCTTCAAGTACCCCTTCAGCACCTTTCCCTCTCTCTTCCTCCTCTGGGATACCAATTATGCGTATATTATTTCTTTTTAGTGTATCACTTAGTTCTCTAATTTTCCCCTCATACTCCTGGATTTTTTTATCTCTCTTTTTCTCAGCTTCCTCTTTTTCCATAACTTTATCTTCTAGTTCACCTATTCTCTCCTCTGCCTCTTCAATCCGAGCCGTGGTGGTTTCCATTTTGTTATGCATTTCGTTTAAAGCGTTTTTCAGCTCCTCGTGACTGTTCCTTAGTCCCTTGATCTCTGTAGCAAGAGATTCTCTGCTGTCAGCTATACTGTTTTCAAGCCCAGCGATTAATTTTATGACTATTATTCTAAATTCACTTTCTGTTATATTATTTAAATCCTTTTTGATCAGCTCATTAGCTGTTGTTATTTCCTGGAGATTCTTCTGAGGGGAATTCTTCCGCTTGGTCATTTTGGATAGTCCCTGGCGTGGTGAGGACCTGCAGGGCACTTCCCCTGTGCTGTGGTGTATAACTGGAGTTGGTGGGCGGAGCTGCAGTCAGACCTGATGTCTGCCCCCAGCCCACCGCTGTGTCCACAGTCAGACTGGTGTGTGCCTTCTCTTCCCCTCTCCTAGGGGCGGGATTCACTGTGGGGTGGGGTGGCCTGTCTGGGCTACTTGCACACTGCCAGGCTTGTGATGCTGGGGATCTGGCGTCTTAGCTGGGGTGGGTAGGCAAGGTGCACAGGGGCAGGAGGGGCAGGCTTAGCTTGCTTCTCCTTAGGTGATCCACTTTAGGAGGGGCCCTGTGGCAGCAGGAGGGAGTCAGATCCGCTGCCGGAGGTTTGGCTCCGCAGAAGCGCAGAGTTGGGTGTTTGCGCGGAGCGAGCAAGTTCCCTGGCAGGAACTGGTTCTCTTTGGGATTTTGGCTGGGGGATGGGCGGGGAAGATGGCGCTGGCGAGCGCCTTTGTTCCCCACCAAACTGAGCTCTGTCGTTCCGGGGGCTCAGCAGCTCTCCTTCCCTCTGTCCTCCAGACTTCCCGCTTTCTGAGCAGAGCTGTTAACTTATGACCTCCCAGACGCTAAGTCGCGCTTGCTGTTGGAACACAGTCCGTCAGGCCCCTCCGCTTTTTGCAAGCCAGACTCGGGGGCTCTGCTTGGCCGGCGAGCTGCCCCTCCGCCCCGGCTCCCTCCCGCCAGTCCGTGGAGCGCGCACCGCCTCGCCGCCCTTCCTACCCTCTTCTGTGGGCCTCTCGTCTGCGCTTGGCTCCGGCGACTCTGTTCTGCTAATCCTCTGGTGGTTTTCTGGGTTATTTAGGCAGGTGTAGGTGGAATCTAAGTGATCAGCAGGACGCGCGGTGAGCCCAGCGTCCTCCTACGCCGCCATCTTCCCTCTCTCCAGCCAGAGATGGTTTTTGATATGTTATATACCTTCAGGTAAATTTAGGACAGCTACCTGTCTTAGGGCTATCTTTAAACGTTGTCTCTAACCATGGAAAGAAAGTTCTGTGACAACTTGGGAGGGATTTTACATATTATTAAGTGGAAATAGGTGGGAAGGCATTGGAGGTACCATTTAAAGTGTGCCCCATAGGTGACCATATAGCTCTGTCTGAACATAAAGATGGTTTTAACTTCTTTAATCATTGGTATCATCATAATCTTCATCATCGTGGTCCTGCCATCATCATCATTATCTCTTCCTCCTCCTCTTTCTTCTTGTTCATGATTATCGTTTGCAATCCTAAGTGTCCAAATAGTTATTGTATTAATGGATCACTTGGAACAATGAATGGTTATAAGGGTAAATGCCTTTATAACCTCAAAACTGTTGAGCTTAATAGGTTGTCACTGTCATATTCTATATCGTATCTATCAGTCTTCCTGTCCCTGTTGCCTACACTATCACTCAACCTTGGGAAACAGCCTGAGTTTTATATTCAGGCAAAAAAATATTCAAATGCTGGCTCTACTATTCCAACTTATGTGAACTTGGACAAGTTCCTTAACTTCTCTGAGCCTCAGTTTCCCCATATGTAACATAAAAATAATAAACCAATGGCAACATTGCAGAGACGTTGCAGGAATAAATAACAAGAATGTATTTAGAGCATTTGGCACAGTTCTGGACACATATAAATGCTCAATGAATGGTAGTTTTCACTATTGTTGTTATTAATATTTATTCTAATATAAATAAAAGACCCTAAAATAATATCCAACATGGAGTAATGCTCAATAAATAAGAGTAATGTTTATTTTATTGTGACAGGAACCCTTCAAAATTTAATATAAATCTTCTACCCATCCCCATACCTTTAAAGGAGCCTGACCTAACCAAGCCTGAGCTGCTGACATCCAATGGAAATGAGACTTAACAAATTTTTTTAAATGTTTTATTTATTTTTGAGAGAGACAGAGACAGAGACAGAGAAATCGCAGGGAAAGGGCAGAGAGAGAGGGAGACAGAATCCAAAGCAGGCTCCATGCTCTAAGGTGTCATCACAGAGCCTGATGTCGGGCTCGAACTTGTGAACCGTGAGATCGTGACCTAAGCTGGAGTTGGATGCTTAACTGACTGAGCCACCCAGAGACCCTGAGACTTGTTTTTATTTAAAATTTTTATTTGTTTTCATTTCCCATGAACTTCTAAACAACAACAAAATTGAATGAAAATTTCTGCTATTCACAACACTAAAAACAAATCTGTTATTTCAACTAGATTCACTCTATAAGTTCATTACTTTCTAAAAAAAATAAATTTAATCAGCTTTTACAGAAAATACACAATAGCAATGGGTTGGTGTTATCTTAATACAAGTTATAGTTAATATAACCTTTAATACAAGTTATTCTAGTATAACCTTTAATACAAGCTATTCTAATTTTGGTTGTTTTTTTAAAAAATATAATTTATTGTCAAGTTAGCTAACATACAGTGTGCTCTTGGTTTCAGGGGTAGAAAATGAGACTTTAACCTGCAGCTCCAATGACAGCAATTGCCTTGAACTTGCTCATTTCTGTTATTTACTTAGCTCCTCCATATCCGCTTGGTTCTTTCCCATCTAGCTTCTGATTTCTCAGTTTGGCCTTGTACTTTTAGCTCTGTGCTCATCCCTAAAATCTGGTGGTCAACCAGGTCCTTCTGTTTTAACCTGGGGACTCTCTGAACATGACTCACCTCATCTTCTGACTCCCCTGTGTCACCTCTCCCCCCCAACAGGCTTCTGCTTCCCCTCTCTTCTGTTAGTCTCTGGGCTTCCCAAGGGGGTCTTGGACAAAATCTAGCCATGGTCTGGGTTTGGTCATTAGCAAGTCTTTGATCAATCAAATTGCATTCCTATTTATTATCTCAAAAATGTTTATTTGGCATGAAATTCCATTCTGGATCCTAAATCCTCCCCCTTAGATAATGACCCTTCTTCTCTATTAGTTGACAAAGCTTGTGAGAGGCTTCTAAGATCAATTCAGCTTTTCCCCATGGTGAGAAAGCTGCTAGCCATCCCCCATTCTTACAGGATTGGCAATATTTTGTCCATTCTGACTCTGTCACTCTCTGGCACCTATTTTTATGAAGATTACTTTACAGGGCCAGGCCTAATGATTAGGAGGATCATTAGTCCAATGGGTAGAGCACACTGAAACACATTGGGCATAACTGCCCTGGGTCCATGCCAAAACGTCTAGAGAGGAGAGACCACAGTTCTTGCCAAAGCCCTGAGCCCCAATGCAGGCCCATGAATCCAGCTAGTTTAAGAGTTTAGCCAGCCCTAATTTTAATTAAAATTTTAATCGTACAGCTGCTTCATGCCTACACTATTTCTTACCAGTTTGAATTCAACAGTCTTCCATAACCTATTACCGAGGGCGATTTAATGCATCTACTTCAGCAAATCATTATCAAAATAAGCTCAATAACTCAACAGGCAGATTTAGCTTTCTAAACTGATCTTCCTCTCATACAGAGGCTTCCAGATAACAATTAGTAAACTGTGGTCATGCTGTTTGTGTCTCTTGGGCTCCAAATGGATTTTTACTCCATGCAGAGAAGCGGACAGGTAGAAAGCTTAAAAAGAACACACACACACATTTCAGGAAAAACAACCTAACATTTATTTCAAGGTTGTTTCATCAGGCAAAAAGACTGCCTTTTAGCTGCTTCGATGCTTTCTGAAACCTTTCAAGCTACAAGGAGAGTGATTCTGGTTCATGTGGCTAAAACACTAGAGAGGATGATTGGTTTCATTAGCCAGGGAGGAGTGATAATATGCTGCAATACTTCTCCAGTTATTGGGTACTTTATATTAATAACTTATGATGGCTGGAGTGTTTAGGTGTATATTTCAAACTCAGTGTAAAATACCATGCCATTAAGAATTTAAACACATTCTAATTTAATTATGGCCAAGAGCTGGTTCCAAGTGATCCTGTGTTTTTGTTGGCTAGTTTCAATATTGCAAATTTTGCATTTGGAAAGATTTATTTTCTTTTACTCCTTGCTTCTTTTATTCTGGATTGTTAAGAACCTTAATCATTTAAAAGAATACATATTTGGAAAATGAAGTGCTATTGAAGTTATGGAAAATCTAGTTTTCTTCAATACTATTTTGCTTTCCACTTTGAAAAGTGCCAATTTTTTTCTACCCATAATGTATTGATTATTCATAAGTTCTTTTTACCTTCTTTTTGTCCTTAAATGACTTTTCTATTCCTCAAACAGCTACACTCTTGTCACATCATTTTTTCTAAAATGGGGAAAAATCTACCACTTGAAAAATTCATTATTCATTAGTGACTATCATTTAGCTATCATCCAAGTCAACTTGGGATATGACAAATCGAGTTGATTATCTGGGTCTTGTCTTTTGGGGGCCCCTGACTCAGCCAGGCAACTATCAAGAAGGGAGAAGGACTTAGACCAGGACAGCTAGTAATGAATAAAATTTGGGCTCATGTGGAAATTCAGCCATATAAGACTGTTGCCACCCTTTCCTACAGCTCCTGCATTCATTCATCCACACACTCTTCAAGCTTACCTTTTTTGGCGGCCTTTGATAGTTAATTTAAATAGACCTAGCTTATATAAAAGTATTTTTAAAAATAAGGTGGAGGAGAGGAGGGGCCTCGCTGAAGGACATTCCTTGAATGCTGAACACCTTGAAATTTTTGGTCATGACTCTTCAACATTCAGGAATAAGCTCAATTATCAGTGACATCTGGAGACCTGGTGGAAGATGTGAAGCTCATGTTTATGCACAGCTTTTATACCTGATGGCACTTTGGAGCCAATTCTCATTAATTGCCTGCCACCTGCATCCATGGGGACCCCAGAGTCTCCAAATGTAGTTGGCAGTGGGCTCCCTAAGTGTAAATCTT
This sequence comes from Herpailurus yagouaroundi, assembly GCF_014898765.1. Classification (NCBI taxonomy): domain Eukaryota; kingdom Metazoa; phylum Chordata; class Mammalia; order Carnivora; family Felidae; genus Herpailurus; species Herpailurus yagouaroundi. The sequence goes on along the minus strand of NW_024420161.1, from coordinate 6,002 downwards.
GGGTTGCTGAGTCCTCTGTAACTTTCAGTTGGTAGGGAACAATGAGAGGATGGACACCAAGGTGGGGCAGTGTATCCTAATAATTTTTTTATTATGTCGGGAAAACAATGTAATTAATAGAATTATTTTGTATTACTTTGGAAGACATATACCATTTAATGTGGACAAGGAACAAGCCTATCAATCCAGTTTTCTTATGTCAATTACAAATTGAGGGAACAAAAATTGGTCAGTTTGGGATGTAACAATGAAAGAATCCAGAAGATTCAGATATGGGCTTAGGGGGAGAGTGGAATCAACTTCTGGTATTTATAATTTTTAAAAATACACCTGTTGAAAGATACGTGGCTTTGAAAAGTCTTTCTTCCTTTGATGGTTTTGAGTAGCAAGGAATCATTTTCATGTAGCCAAAAGGGCTGTCCCTTAGGAAACAAGGAGTCCTATCTCTTTAGTCCATTGCTGCCCTGTCATTTCTGATGTTCCCTGCTGCCTTGCCTGCCACGGGGGGATTAGAATTGACCACCACACACATTGCAGGCCACCCAAGACTGCTGAAAAGACCTGCCACAGTTTTGTCAAATTATTTTTCAAAAGTCCAAAACAATAAGATAAAATATCAAATTAATATGTAACAGTTATTTATTGACATACCTCCCTTACCCCATTAGGCTGTGAGACTCCTACAAAGGCGGACGTTATGAGCTAGTGCCTGGCTGGGAGCAAGCCCATGATCAGTATCGAATAACTGAATTAATAAACATCTTGGTTTTAAAGGAGTGATACATGAACCAGATAAACTGCCCACACATGGGGCTTCAGTGCTGGTGGAAAGAGGTCAGTACCTGTCAGTAAGACAGGATGGAATCACGGCCGGACCAAGGCGTATTCCTACGAGATGATATTCATTACTGCTCTGTACTTTAGCTATTTGTATTGTTAATGTATAGGACATTATATCTTCTGTTTTTTCTAGTTAGCCACGTATTAAATATTTTTCCATGTGGCTTCAAGTCCCTCATGCTTTCTGTTTGTAACAGATGAGTGCTATTCCATTGAATTGCTATAGGATGATTTTCCTAAACTTCAGGTCTTGTGGAGTTATTGGCATGAGATTGTCGCATAAAGGGCAATGGAGATGGTGGTGACTCTGGCTGTTAATAGCCTTATTGTGAGGGAAAAAAATAGTACAAATTTACATGACAATCAACGTAGAAGAGTGAACCAATTTTCAGAGTGACTTTACCATCACACCCCCTTCTGGAAGTCACTTTCAGAATCCTACCTCCCACACTGCACACTCCCCTCACCTCAAACACCCACAGCCATTTCCTGAGGCTTGCCTCTACAGGACACCGAAACATTCAGGGGAAAAGAAAAATGCTCCAAATGTGTCCCAGATGTCTGGATGTGTGGCATACTTTGGCATCCAAATGACTGGAGTTTTCATTTTTCAACCAGACGTTTTGGCAACATGCAAATACAACCTTAATATGCTAAGTAAATTTCTTTTCCCCCCCACAAATAGACTTAATTTCATAAAGTATTTAATGAGCACATACTATGTGTTCGTTACAGTAGTGAGGATTAGAGAATTCAAGGCTTTAGCAAATTATGGAACCAATGTGAAGAATTTTAGGCTTTTTTATGAAGGATAAGGTATGCATAATCCCTGTTTGGGCAAACGTCTTAAGCAAATACTGATACTTTCAACTGAGAGGATTGGATTTCTCACATACCTCTCTTTTGCAAATTTAGTTTCATAATTACACTCTGAACAGTGTGTCACTTGTCTGCCAGAAGGTTTTTCACTAGTTGGAGGAAAGTAAATGGAGACACGTCCAGCTTTGAAGGAGCACATCCAAGCTCATGAGAAGAGAGCAAGACGGCCATGGGTCACCCCTTCTTCTTGGGAACTCATCTTCCATTCTCTAGGCTGTGAGGATAGAGAGACTCTTTCCTGCTGGTGTGGACCCATGTTGGAAAGATACATAAGAAAATCATATCCACCAAATCTCCCAATCTGGGTTGCCTTTAAGATCTAGTTGTTTCAGGGCACTAGGTGGCTCAGTCGGATAAGCGTCCAACTTCGGCTCAGGTCAATGATCTCCCGGTTTGTGGGTTCGAGCCACGAGTCGGGCTCCGTGCTGACAGTGTGGATCCGGCTTGGGATTCTCTCTCCCTCTCTCTCTGCCCCTCCCCCACTTGCACTTTCTCTCTCTCTCTAAAAATAAATAAACTTCAAAAAGAAGAGGTCTTGTTGTTTGAATCACAGAATCTCAGTGGCAAAAGCACATGAAGATTAATGAATCCAAGGATTTTTTTCAGTGCTACTCCGAACATGGCATGATTCCAGGTGCCAGAGAAAACACATGTCTACACCTCCAGCACATGGTCTCTACTTGGAAACCAAGTGGAGGTAGGTCTCTACTTGGAAAGGTCTATAGGGAATAATCTAATTTGAATATCAGACCTCCAAGGGATAAGATGCCTTAAGATTAAAGAGTCTATTGTACTTCTTTTCAGGATGAAAAATCAGAGACTCAAAGGAGGAAAGTGATTGGTTAAAGATGACACAGCTTGTTGATAACAATAGAAACATAGTCCTTCCAGTTCTTGCTCTCCTAGACTCCTGTTTTCTTTTTTACTACTTGAAATTCCACATTCATTTCCTAGTGAGGAAAAGGCAGTGAGTGGAGAGGAAGAAGTGTATGCTTGTCTAAAGCTCGTTCACTCTTAAGCAACAACTATTTCCCAGATTTTACTCCTGCAGTAGGTTACAAAAGTGGCCACAGTTTTTCACCCCTTTGTGTATCCATACTACTTACTATGCGACTTTGCTGCTCCTTTTAGCCAGAAGTGGAATCCATTTTCATATCCCTTGCATTTGGGTTTCCCCTATGACTGGCTTTGACCAATCTAGGTGGCCAAAGTCTCAGGCTTGAGGGCTTTCTCTTTTTCTTGGAAGCATCTTGAAAATAGGCTGGGCTAGCTGCAAAGATGGAAAACTATGTGGTCCAGTGACCACAGTCATCCCAGATGACCACTAGACAGCTGTCAGATCTGTGACTGAGGCTATCCTAGGCTACCAGCCCTGTAGCCCACCTGCTACCTGACCGCAGACATGTGAGCAAGCCCAGAAGTCAGCCATGTCTGCCCTAGGCCAGCTAAACTGCCCAGCTGAGCAATGATAAATGTTCAGATTTAAGCCAGTGACTTTTGAAAGTTCTGAGGTGGTTTGTTGCTCAAATGATGCAACTATAAATGGTGTCTAGTCATGTGATCCTGCCTTTTCTGTGGAATTTCAAGCTACCAGTTTCCCAAGTCTCTGCCACCTGTGTGGCAGGAAGTATCTCACGCACCTCATCCTGGCTCAGCCAGTCTGGATTTATGCTGAGCCCAGGGCAAGCTCTCAAATGCACAAGGCCTGTGGTGTCAACATGGGTATCACCCTGGTGTGCCCCCCTCAGAGGGAGGCCAACGGAAGGGCATGGTTAGCAACAATGAGGACCACGAGGGAATCGGGGGGTCTGGGGCTGTGCAGTAGCTGGTGCTCTGATTCATAGAACTTTTCTCTAGAACATCCCCCATGGGCACCAAAGGTGTGGCCTACTTAATGCTGGAGATGAAGCTTGCTGTGGACTGAATTGTGGTTCCTCAAATTTCATCAGCCCTAATCCCCAATGTAATGGTATGAGAGCTGGGGTCTTTAGATGGTAATCAGAGCTTTAGATGAAGACATGAGGGTGGGACCCTCATGATGTGATCAGTGCTCTTCTAAAAAGAGACACCAGAAAGCACATGCACATGCTGTTTTCTCTCTCCCTTGCCCACCACCCCCTTTCTGCCATGTGAACATACAGTGAGAAGAAGGCCATGTGCAAGCCAGGAAGATGGTTCTCACTAGAACCCAAGCATCCTGGCACTCAGATCTAGGACTTCCAGTCTCTGGAACTATGAGATAGTAAATTTCTGTTGTTTAAGCCACCCAGTCAATGGCAGTTTGTGATGGCAGCCCCAAACGAATACACAGCTGTTTCTAGTCAGACAGATGTTGGGCGTTGCTTCAGGGGGAAAATAATCTGAATGATTAAATGCATTTTTCACTCCAGATGTTTTGGCAATGCGAAGATGCAGCCAATATGTGCTTGTGGGATGGCCCCACGGCTGTCTTTGGGAGTAGCTTCTGGACAAAGAGGGGAATTCTGGGAGGGGCAGAGGAAGTCCTCTTCTCTTCTATGTCAGGGAAGCACAGATTCCTTTTTGGAAAGAGGTACTAGAAGTCCACACGCATGCTTTTGGTCCATGGAGATGTAGGAAATACACACAGCCCCCTGTTTTTAGTTGCGAACAGGTTCCATTGAACAAGTCCGCCTGCTGGTATGCCCTTGTTTTCCTCCAATCAGGTGCTGGTAGCCACCATTGAATTTGTGGTTGAAAACTCCAAGAAGGAAATTCTGAGCGAGGTCAGATGAGGGAGGAACAGAATGTCGAAAGGTGAAAGTGGTGACTCATACATACTTGTACTGAAAACCGTCCCCAGTACCAACTATGCATATTCATGCAAAAACTTTAGGTATGGATAATTGCGTTCTCATTTCAACTTCTCCCCCAAACCAATGATTCTATTATTAACAGCTCTGAATTTCTCACATGTGACCTGGAGAGTCAGGTTTGCTGACTGCAGAGGAGAATCCTCAATCATAGGCTGGGCTTGTGACAAGACAAAGCAAAGCAAACTCTAAACCCCAAGGCACAGTGTCATCCTGCATGATCCAGACTGTATCCACACTAATATTCCTGCATGATTTACAAATTTTTCCTTAATCCTGATTGCACTGGCTTTTCCATTGCTGTATTAGCTTAGTGCAGGTGTGTAAAAACATTTGAGCATGATGAATTGTTTCTCTAAGGGCCAAAAGGTAAATGATGAAAGAATTGGATAGAAAACATGTTAACAAGATATTTTATATTAGCTCCAAGGAGCTAGATCAATTACTATGATGTGTTACATGTTCAGAAGTCAGGAAATTCTAAATTATGGTTCCCAGTATGAACATAACTCAGCCCCTTTGCACATGCAATATTTTATATGACTGTATATGGTGTTAACTTTAATGCTTTAACATCTATGCTTAATGTGGCAACTATAAATTTGAATTTCTTGACTTCAGAGGTTATAACATTTAACCATACAGCTGCATGGACATATTCAAATATTTCTTGGTGTAATATTTTGAAAAATAAACCCTCTATATGGATAGGTCTAGTCTTGTTGTTATTGTTGTTGTTATCATGCAGGAATTAAAAAAAAAAGTGTCACCCTACCACTCTTAACTCTGTGGCTCTCTCTAGGTCATTTGAACTAAGTGGGATGTCACCCAACAATTTTCACTTTCCAGTGGTTTCTACACCAAATCCCATCTTGAGGAAGAAAGGTTTTCTGAACATTGTTGTGTCATTTATCTCAAAGGGTTTGGTCACCCTACAAATGGTGTGGACAATGTAAGACAAATTCAGAGTTTAATTCCAGGCTGCACTCTTCACACTGTAATAACTAACTATAAATGGAATCCTCTTGAGTGTTAACTCTAACATGAGATTTATAAATGAGAAATTCTGCATGCCTGGGGGATAACCACCTTTTCCCATTAAGAAACTGGTTATCAGGCCACTTGTCCCTTCTAGATAGATTTCTTTGCTGCTGTGTGCACGTTGTTTTAGGTAAACAGATTTTTCTAGTTTCAGAGAAATTCATCTCTCTTCCCCATTGCCACCTCCCCCACCTTCATACCACTCAGAGCTACAACTTTCTCTGGTTTTAGTAAGTAGGTTGTGAAACAGCTGTCCTGGCCAGTGCTGGCAAGAAGCTCAAAGAGCCAGGAAGGAGTCTGTGCTCTTAACCACTTTGCTATTATAATTGGTCCCAAGCTCCTTGTTCATGGGCCAGGTACTCACCACACACACACACACACACACACACACACACACACACACACACACAC
>NW_024420160.1:0-7803 GCF_014898765.1 Herpailurus yagouaroundi | reverse complement strand
TTTAGCCATTCTGCTAGCTGTTAGTGCTCGGTTTAGTTTTTGAATGCTGTTGGTCATTTGGATATCTTCTTTTATGAAGCGCCTTTTGAGATCTTTTCCTCGTCAATAAGCTCGGTTCTCTGTAATTTTCTTTGTGATGTGTGTAAGTTCTTTCTGTATTTTGGATAAGGTCGTTGCCATATATGAGGTATTGCAAGGAATTATTCCTGGACTGTGGATTGTGTTTTCACTGTGTATTTTATGATTACTTTTTAAATTTTACGTATTTTGGGAGGGGGAGGGGCAGACAGGGAGAGGGTGTGTCTTTTCACTTTTTAAATAGTGATTTATGATCAACGAAGGATTTAATACTTTATGAAATCCAGGTTTTTATACTTTTTTTCTAAGTTCTTTATGTTGATAGAAAAAGTGAGTAGGGGAGGGGCAGAGAGAGAGGGGGAGGGAGAGAGATTCCCAGGCAGGCTCCACACTGTCAGTATGGAGCCCAATCCCCCCGGGGCTCAAACCCGTGAAGTGTGAGATCATGACCTGAGCCAGAATCCAGTGCCGGACGCGGACCTGACCAAGCCATCCAGGCACCCTTCCACATACATTTTAGAATTCGTTGGTAACTTCCCCCCAAAATGCCTACTCCAATAGGAATCAGGGTAATACTGATTTGGTATTCCAACAATATTGAATCTTCTCATCTATGAAGGTGCTGTATACACGTTTATATGTATCTAGATCTCCTTTAATTTCTCTCAGCAATAGTTGTCTGGAGTCTTCCTTATATGTGTTCTTATGCATTTAATGATTGTGTGGATGTGAATCTCTATTGCGTTTATTGAGTTTAATTTTATTTTGTTTCTAAATTTCATTTTCTAAATGCTCACGGTTGGTATGGGGAAATACACTAGATTATCACACGAATGCTACCGAGGGATACTTTGGGTACATTAGACGGCATTTTTAAAGTGTACCATGCGGGGTATGGGTGGCCCAGTTAGTTAGGCATCTGACTCTCTGGACTTTGGCTCAGGCCATGATCTCACGGCTAGTGATTCAAGCCCACACATCGGGTGCTGTGCTGACAGTGTGGAACCTGCTTGGGATTGTCTTGCTCTCCCTCTCTCTCTACCCCTTCCCTGCTCAATCTCAGAATAAATAAATAAACATTAAAAAAGTAAATAAGGCGTACAATTCAATGCACAGCAAAATCAAACTCCAGCTACCATCAAGACACGGCATTTCTTCCAGCTCACAACTTCCCTTGTGGCCCTTTGCAGTCCATCACTGTCTCCGCCTCAGCCCCAGGCAACCACTGACCCTACAGGTGGGTTTGCATTTGTTAACAACTCTAGGTAGGTGGAACGCTTTGGTGCCTACATTCCTTGGTGCAGCATAAGGATTCTGAAATCCGTCCATATTACTGCGTGTATCGCCAGTTCGTGCTTTTTTATCGCTGAGTAGTATTCCTCCGAATGGCTACATCCTGTCGATTTATACAGTCACCTACCGGTGACCTCTGTGTGGTCTCCAGGGTTTAGCCACTGTGAAGAAAGCGATGGGGACTTTTCATGTACAGATCGGTGTGTGGACATATTGTGTAAATACTTAGAAGTGAAATGGCTGTTTATGCGAGTGGTCAATGTTTAACTATGGTTCAGCCTCTCTACAGGACTGGACCAGTTTTCATTCCCACAAGTGTTGGAAACTTCTAGTGACTTCACATCCTCACCACATACATTTCCGGCCTTCTTCATTTTAGCCCATGGCGATGGACGTGTAATGCTAACTCACGGCATCATTAACTTGTGTTCCTCCTGATGACTGAGTGTGTTCTGGAAAACTGACCTCCGTGCTTTGGAGCCAAAATATACCACAAAGACAGAGTCTGAGATAAGGAGGAACACTAACAGCTTTCTTGCTTTCCCAGGCAGAGGACGACAGCAGGCTAAGGCCTTCAAAAACTGCCAGCTCCTGCCCCCTGGAGGAAGGGGTTGGGGGTCTTATCGGGAAAATCAAGGTGTGGGCAGTAGTGACAGCAACTGTGTACATGCTGCTACCCTCCTTCCTCATGTCCTGGGGTGTACCTGCTTCCTGATACAGAAGGCTAAGAAGGGAGGAGGGGAGCTTTGCAGAAGACAAGAAAAAGGTTACTTAGTTTAAAATCGAACCTGCGGAAACATCAGTGAAGCCATTTTGGTTTTTCTTCAACTTTATGCCTTTCAGTGGTTTCAAGCGGAGCATCTTTTCAAGTGCTTTGTGGCCATGTGTATATCGTGTTTTGTGAGGTATTTCTTCTTCGAGACTTTTGACCAGGAGCACCTGGGTGGCTCAGCTGGTTAAGTGTCCGACTGGTGATTTTGGTTCTGGTCATGCTCCCACAGTGCCTGAGATCGAGCCCCACTTCAGGGTTTGTGCTCACTGTGTGGAGCCTGCTTGGGATTCTGTCTCCCTCTCTCTCTGACCCTTGCCTCCTTGCTCTCTATAGCCCTCTCAGAATAGATAACAATAAACTTAAAAGACTCTTGACCAATTCTCTTCTTGCACTGTCTTATCACACAAAATACGTGTCAGAACAGTACACTGAACACTACACAGCATTACCTTGAGAAATTAATGAACTAAACACATGGAGAGGTAAAATTTGCTGTGGATTGGAAGACCTCAATATGGTTTACATGTCAATTCTTCCCAAATTGATCTACAGATCTGATACAAGGCCAATCAAAATTCCAGCAGACATGCTAGGAAACATTTCTAAGCTGATCCAACACTTCATATGGAAATGGAAAGGATCTTGAATTATCAAAGTGATTTTAAAAAGAAGAAGAATGGTGGATGACTCAAGTGCCTATTCCAGAATGGCCATACACATCTTTTACGCAACTTCAGAGTGATGTATCCTATTATTATTCAGTTGTAAGAGTTTCTGTACGTTCTCACTGAAGCTTGGAAGTTGCTCTACTCCCTTTGTACGTGAATTCCTTCTTCTAAAATTTGGCTAATATTTATATTGGTTTTTATGTGGCGAGAGAATACGGAAGACCAGAAAGCATTTAACTTACCAGAGAGGAAGACAGATCATCACTGGGCATTATGGAGAGGATGACCCTATGAGATTTAGTGAAGTTGCCTCTGTTTCTCCAGCTGGCCAAGACATAGTGGGTAGTAGCTACAGATGCCAGCCGTTTCCTCTGGACACCTTGGCAGTGTTGACTGGTTGGAGCCACCATGCACCCCGGGTGTCAGTTGTGTCCTAAAAGGCTGAAATCTGGCTGAGGCTCCAGGGCTGTTGGGCCAAGGCAGGTCACCCAGCTGTTGGAAAACACAGAGGGAGACCAGAACAATCACCGAGGTCATCGCCAGGCAGCTTTGGCCATTTCCTCCAAGGAACCCACCACCACTACACTTCTCATGACTTCCTGTTTCCAGACTGAGATCCCCAGGACAGTTGGGAGAATGTGTTATTCACCACTGTATTCGGGGTTCCTAGCACCGAGCCAAGCACTGAGGAGGCCCTCAGGGACTTCCTTTCACTGATCAAATACAAGTTGCTGCCAATCTCTGACCATCTCAACTCCATTCCAGTCACAAATGTGCTTTCTCCCAAGAGGTAGCGAATCCCCTCCCTCAGAGAGGAACCTGCCCTACCCTCTCCATGTCCCAGGACACTGCCCTGTGGTGAGCTCTGATGAAGACGGGGTTCTCCTCGGGGATTCCTCTCAATGGCTCACTCTGTCATTGGGAAGAGATGTCCTGGGCCTGGCCCCCCACTCCAATCCTCTGCTCTGTCACAACACAACACCCCAGTGCAGGAGAGCTACCACATTGTGTTTGCATCGTTCTCCCACTGCTTTGTCCTCCTCGGGAAATCGTATTGAGTTCCAAGTTCTGAACACAGCCTCAGAAAAATGAAGCACTCAACCAATAGTCAAGAAAATCACTGGTCAACAGATATTATGTGTAAAGCCTTCCACGCTCCTGACCAGAAATTCAGAAGAATATTATTCCTATTATGACTTCAGATGCAAGGGTCCCCTCTCCTGGCCCCTCCTGGCCTTAGGGCAAAACGATTTGTGGTAAGAATGGACATCTCCAAATCTGATCCAAACGCCACTGATCCCTCCAAACCCACACTTCCTTGGAGGCCATCCACTGTCAGGGCAGCTCCAACGTCGAAGCTCGGGGACTGGGGCAGAGTCTCATGGTCACACCATCCTACCCTTAGCAACGGTGCTTCCCGGCAGTGCAAACCAACCCCCGTCCGTCCTGTGGGGCTCCCTGGCAGATGCACCGTTCACTGTGGAGTGCCTTACACCCCCAGTCCTCACTGCTCACCTCAGGCTGCTCCTTGCAGGGTTGGATGCTACTGTACGCATTCCTCAGTTTCTCCAGATTGTTCTGAGCTCAACTTGCCCGTATTCTTATGTCCTTGGGGAACCACCATTCCACCATTACCTTGTCCTTCTCTGGGTTATTCTCATGCTCCACACCTGCTGATTTTCTGTCTTCCATAGGCTCCCTCGGTCCTCTGTTTCCAGTGTGGGCTCAGCCGGGCTCCTGCAGGAGACACACAGACAAGGGACCAAGTCAGGTCTCAGCCGCAGTCCCCAGAACACGTTTAACAGGCACCTCAGTCCCTCATGCTCTCAGAGAGACTGAGCGGCAAGGGACTTTGGAGAAGGTGAATAATAACCTTATGTTACAGATGAGGAAACTGAGGCCCAGAGAGATGAGGAGATTTTCCCAAACTCCTTCATCGCTTGATGGCAGCAGACACACCAACAGTTGTCTTGGCCGCAAGCTTCCCTTGGACTCTCCTATCACACCCTCCAGGAATCCACATCTGAATTTCAGAGGACACTGATCAAACATCAGTACCCCCCTTGCCCCCCTGTTAAAACAAAAATGTCGCAAGGAACTTTTCTGGGACACTTCCTTGTCACACGTCTACATTCCTGTTGTTTATATTCATTTGATTTTCAAGCCTACCTCACACAATGAGCTGAAAGTACTCAACAATTAAGTAAAATTCATCACAGCAGAAATTAAAATGTATTGATGTGGTTATGTATAAGACACTGATCTCCTGGGCTGGGAAATCATCTTTCTGACAGCGGGCGCTCTGCGTGCCCTGTTCATCCCGTCTCCACAGCGCCTCCATTAAGAGCCTGCCAGGGAAAACGTTCAGTAAATACTTGTCAAGCAGATAAATAACAGTTATCAGGAACAACTGCCTTTTACTGATCTCTAGTCCCAAACACAGTTCCAAACAAACCCTATCCCAGATCTGTGACAAAGCAATAAAAGCACAACATTAAAAAAGCGTTCCAGGATTCCAAAACCAGCTTTACCACACGTCACATACACTTTGATGGATGATTTTATTATCTTTTAGAGCACCTTTTCCTCATGTAAAATAGAGAATGTATACTGTAAATAGAAGGCAGCATCAACCACTCGGGTGTTGGATGTGAAATGTGACATCGTGCAGCAGACAGGGCTCCAGTCCCTGGGCACCAGCTGTGGGGCTGAAGGTCACCTACATCAGAGTCACTGTGGTGCCTGTTCAAATCCCATGGGGATAAGAAGCTGCATCTCAGACAAAAATTCCAAGGAGATTCCCAGGTAAGGAAGAAGCCCATTAGTAAACAATGAGCATAGGATGCAGACCCTGAAAGCCCCAGTGCTCACCAGACTGACTCAGCTTTGAGCAGATCAAGTCCCTCATTCAAGATGGCTTTCAATGGGAAATGGGGACATTTCTGGGAAGTGGGTCCTGCTTCCGTGATCTGGGCTTTTAGCACCTCCACTGCCCTATAGTTTCCTCCTCTACTCCATTCACTGGGGGATGTCATCCCTCATGGAGGTCATTTCTTCATGAAGACCTCTGTCCTTTTATTCTCTTCCTGGAGTAGGAGATGGCAGAGATCAGTTCTGGGACTCCAAAGATCTAGGCTCCTCCTAAGCCATCTGGGTATGTGGAAACAATCATGACAGATGGAAATCAGATCAGGGAAGAGGACCCCAGAGGAGGGAGATGGTGAGGGTGGCCCCTCATGGGAGAGACAACCACAACAAGGTCACTGTCAGACCTGTTCAGGTGGGGGCAACATACTCATCAATTCTGTGAGCAGAGAAGCAGCCTTGTCATCCAGACTTCTGATCTGCAGGACTGGGAGATAACAAATGTTTGTTGTCAGAAACCACTGTTTTGTCATTTGGTAATATGCAGCAATGGGGAAGTTTGGATGCTTATTTCTAATCCGCTGAGCTTTGTAATGTTTTCAAACTTGTGTGCTAATCTCTATAAAGAAAAAAGCATGAAAAAACCACAGTAGCAATCTGTTCCTCACTTTCACATGACTGCTCCCAAGCCCTTGTAACATCAGGGACACTGTGAAGGGCATTTCAAGTGCTGGAGAAATGTCTCTTTAATGTTGCCAAACAAACTCTTTAATGTTGCCAAAGAAACATGGTAGAACACTTAATTCCACATAACATTATTTGTAAATCTATCAACTTTCTCCATCTTCTATGGAAGAGTTTTTTTTCTAGCTTCTTGTTCTCTTGAGCTACCAGACAAGGTTTCATAGCAAGAACCACTTACCCGCACAGGCAAATCAATTCAAGGAGAGCAATGTTACAGCCACTGTATTATGTTCCCCCAAAGTCTTTTCAATGCAACCTCTCCTCTTCTTTTGACTAGAAAGAAAGAAAAGATCTATTTTGTAAAGTCCTATTTTAATGAAAATGCAAACTTAAATGTCTCTGTTTTCCAATTTTTCTTTTGCTCAAGCTCAATCATGGAGGCCTAATTCCTCAGGTTGAGTTCACACTTGGCTCCAACCTGGGCCCTCTGTCAACAGAAGTCAGGGAATCACAATCTCACACCTCTTTGGTGAACCAGCCTCTCACCCTCAAAACCCAGAAGAATTTGTGAACCCAAAAGACAGGAGCTCTCACGAAGTAAGAGTGATATATGTGCACTGGTCTTGGCTCAGATTGTCTGAGAAAAAAGAGCAGTCATAAAACAGGAACTTTTTTATTCTCTATGCTCTTTGAAGGAGAGCAAAAAGAAAATCATGTTGATTTCTGCTTTGCTGGGATGTCAGGTAAGTGAGGCCAGTGACTGTAAACTTATTTGAGGAAATCTCTGAATAGGGGTTACTTGTTAGCAAAATAAATGGTAGGTACAAATGCTATCCAGTATCAGCAAGAGAGAGGAACAAAAAAATACTTGAAATTATAGAGAATATGAATTCATAAATCTTCTGTGCAAGGCACTAGGGCAGGAATTAGAAAAATTAGGTATGTACAAATATATTTCTAAATTTTTTTTAACGTTTATTTATTTTTGAGAGACAGAGAGACAGAGTGTAAGCAGGGGAGGGGCAGAGACAGAGGGAGAAACAGAACCGGAAGCAGGTTCCAGGCTCCGAGCTGTCAGCACAGACCCCAATGCAGGGCTCGAACCCACGAAGCACAGGATCATGACCTGGACTGATGTCAGACGCTAAAATGACTGAGCCACCCAGGTGCCCCTGTAAATGTATTTCTAAACTGAGCAATTCCATTCACAGAAATATATGCTGGGAAAATATACAAGGTAGCATGAAGATGATAGAGGTAGAGACAGAGATATAGAGATAGAGACGTCCTCCACAGCATTGTTGTAAGAGCAATCACGGGAACCAACTACATCTCCATCATCTGCAGAACAGTTATTTATGATGCTGTATCTGAACCTGAAATGGTCTGCACTTGTCCAAAAGAACTAGGCAGATGATAAAACTGCTGACAGCAGAGGACCGA
>NW_024420159.1:0-15513 GCF_014898765.1 Herpailurus yagouaroundi | reverse complement strand
AGTGAAATCAATCAGAAAGGTAGGCACAAGTGCCTATGGATGTCTCTGGTATTCCGAGGGAGCCTGATGAATACAAACCACATTTCTCCTTCTTTTCTCTATTTTTCAGTGAGTTCATCCTTAGACGAGGGTCTGCCTAGGATTTCCACTTTGGTTCTCCCAAGAACCTTCTAGAAATCCTGCAGAGTTGAGCCTGTGGAACGTTAGGGACCCTTTTTCTAAATATTTTTTACTATTTTTACAGTTGTCTAGAATATATTTTAAATCATAATAGTGATATTAAAGTCTGTTTATTTTCTTCTGAATTGAAAATATACAACTTTTTAATAGTAATTGATTAGGAAATTTTCAGAACTAAATAGTAACTGTTTCAGAAATTACTTTGGAATAAGAATTTATCCCATAATTCACCAATAGATGTAAAACACATGAAGCACATAACAGGATTTTCACTTCAGTTCATACCTAGAATCCTTTTGTTTGTGCAGATAGTCTTGTAAGTCATACCAACGTGTCCCCATGCATGCACTTTGTCTCAAAGACACATGGTTACTCAAAGTATTAGACTGCCATGTGTACACATAATCTCCACGTTCCAGGGCAAACAGGTAATCATACTTTCCCAGCACCTCCTGAAATTCCCATGCAGCCACACTGCATGTTCCCAACAAGAATGCGTCCAGGAATGTTTGGGAGGGAGGGCCAAACAGGTGCCCCGGCCACCTGCTCAGTGAACTACAGAAGGATGCTAAGTGAACTGTGGAGTAACATCAGCCCTTCTGTCTGTTTGGACACACGTGTTACAGATGCAGACCTATTCAGTTAACACCATACATGTGCTAGAACCGTGAGTTTACCTTCAGGATAAAGTAAGAATGGGTCCTGTGGAGGATCTAGCACCCACAGGCCACAACCACTAATTGATGGGAGTCTACACACCAGCACACAGTGATGTGGGCTTCAAGTATAGTGCTGGGTCTGAGCTGACAAGCAGAATGTGGCTGAACCTAGAGCCTAGAAAGGTGAAGGGAAGAAAGTCTCCACCAAATGTTCTTGTGGACCAAGAACTAAGTTCACAGGACCTGTATGAACAGGGGAAAGAAACCAAAGTTCATTGTGTGTGCACAGAGGTCCCCCTAGATACACATTAACTAGATCAGAGAAGTGAGGGCCCCCTAAACTGACATTAATGAGCTAAGCAAAGTGCGTGCCCCCTAGAGTAATATTAACTAGATAAGTGAACTGTAGTGTGCCCCCTAGATTTACTAACTAGATAAAGTGAGTGCCCCCTCAGATATACACAAATCAGATAAGCTAAGCTGGTGCCCATTAGATTTATATTGACTAAATAAGTAAAGTGTAGCATGACCCCTAGATTTACATTACCTAGATAAGCTAAGTGAGTGTCCCCTAAATTTACATTAACTGGATAAGCAAGGTGAGTGCCCCTTAGATTTATATTACTTAGGTAAGTGAAGTGTAGCTTGCCCCCTACATATACATTAACTCCATAAACTAAGTGAGTGCCCCCTAGATATACATTAACCAAATAAGCAAAGTGGAGTACACCCTAGATACCCATTAACTAGACTGGCAAAGTGACTGCCCTCTAGATTTATGTTAACAAGAGAAGCAAAGTGAGTGCTGCCTAGATGAATAACTAGATAAGTGAAGTTAGTGACGCCTAGATTTACATAAGTAGATAAGCAAAGTTTAACCTGCCCCCTAGATTTATCTTAACTACAAGAGTGAAGTGAGTGCCACCTACATATACATTAACTCCATAAGGGGAGTGCCCCCTATATATACATGAAGGAGGTAAGTGAGGTGAGTGCCCCTAGAATTATATTAACTAGATAAGGAAGTGAGTGCCCATAGATATACATATACTGGATAAGCAAAGTGAGGTTTCCCTAGATTTACATTAACTATCTAGGCGAAGTGTAGCTTGCCCCCTAGATTTACATTCACTACCTAAGCAAAGTTAGTGTGTCCCCTAGATTGACATTAACTAGATATGGGAAGTGTAGCTTGCCCCTGAGATTTGCATTTACTAGATAAGCAAAGTGAGTGCCCCCTAAACATACATTAACCAGATAATTAAAGTGAGTTCCCCCTATGCTGACATTAACTAGATAAGCAAATTGAATGCGCCCTAGATATACATTAATTAGATAAGCAAAGTGTGCTTACCTAATGTGTCCCATAGATTTTCATTAACAAGACAAGGAAATGAGTGCCCCCTAGATTTACATTAACTAGATAAGTGAAACGAGTGCCCCATAAATTCACATTAACTAGGTGAGTTAAATGAGTGCCCACTACATAAAAATTTACTGGGTAAGTGAATGATCCCTAGAATTATAATAACTACATAAGGGAACTGAGTGCCCCCTAGATTTACATTAACTAGATAATCACAGTGAGTTTCCCTAAATTTATTTCAACTAAATCAGCACAGTGCCCCCTAGATTTATATTAACTAGTTGCACTAGATCAATATTAACTAAATAAGTGAACTTTAGTGTTCCCACTAGAATTACGTTAACTACATAAGGGAACTGAGTGTCCCCTAGATTTACATTAAATCGATAAGCAAAGCGAGTGCCCCCTAGGTCTATATTAACTACATAAGGGTGATGAGTGCTCCCTAGATATACGTTAACGAGATAAGGGAAGTTAGTGACTCCTAGATACACATTAACCACACAAGCAAAGCATTGCCTACTGTTTTCAGCAAAGCCAGAAAGCAGTGTTCTCCTTTGCGATGTGTTCCCTGTAATGTCCTACACCAGGACGTACCTATTTGATTTCCCACATGTCTGACTTACTTCACTTATCCTGATGCCCTCAGGATCCACCCATGTTGTCACAAAGGGCAAATTTTCTTTCCTTCTTATGGACGAAACATAGAATTCCACTGTACACACAGGCCACACTTCTTTTTACCCATTCTTCTGTCTGCGGACACATAGGGTGTTTTGGTTCTTGTAAATAATGCTACAATGCACAAGGATGGGGGGAATGAAGATATCATTTAAAGTCAGAGTTTTCACTTTCTTTGGAAAGTTGCACTTCCACAAAGACTCCAGTCCATGTGTGAACATCTAAGACTGTTTCCCAGAACCTCGGAGACCACAGACAAGAAAGGTGGAGCAGGTTCAGGGGTCACTGTAGAGTCCATAGCCACACTCAGGTATGTTCACCTATGCATGTGTAGGGAAGACTCTTCAGGGGTCCATTGGCATATGGAGCTGGATCCCACAGGGCCCAAAAATGCACATTTGTTTGTGGATGGATGCCAAGTTTTGGATGGGTGTGAGAGACAACACAGGGACATCTTAGGCTGCTATGAGGCTGACATTATCCCTCTACTACACTTCCAATTCTTTTGTGAGATTCAAAAGACAAAAGAATCAAGTGTGACTATAAATCAATGTTCATGGGTACACAATACATACAGATGTGGCCTGTGACACAGTAGAGTGGCAAGTGGTGTGGAGCCGTTAAAGTGTACTTGTCCATGGGATTGAATTTAAGTAGTTATCAGTTGACAATAGACTGTTACGGCTTTAGAGTGTTTTGTGTAAGGGCATGGTAAACCCAAAGGATCTATCTAAAGAATGTGCACAAAAGGAACAAAGAAGCAAATGAAAATGTGTCACTGCAAAATATCAACTAAGCACAAAGGAAGCCATTCATATGGGAAATGGAGTACAAAAGCTGTGAGATGCAGAAAGAAAACACAGATCTTATGTTATGTTCCAATCACAATAAGGAAAAGTGTTCACCTCTCTTGTTTTGTTTTGTTTTGTTTTGTTTTGTTTTGTTTTTTGTTTTGTTTTGTTTTACATCCCAAATTGCTCATGATCTATCCCCTGGCCATAATGCCTTTAATTTTCTTCAAAAATGCCACGATCTCTACTTAGCACCAGTGTCCTAACGCCTGTTGTTATGGCTGTTGTTTCTATGAGTGTACAGAATCACATGAAATTATTCCCACTAACACAGACACATGCACACTTGTATGAAATCTTCTCTGTGCATAAACATCTTTAGGGTTAATATCACATATTGTATGATTTTGCAGTCATGTCCATGCATAGTTAAATTATTGCCAGCCAAATGTGTATAGGAATGTCTTCTAGGAATACCTTTTTTTTTTTTTGGCCCCAGATTTATTGAGAGATAATCGACATATAATATTATGTAAGGTTAAGGTGTACAATGTGATGCCTTGATACATGTATATAATGCGAAATGTTTACCAAGTTGACGTTAGTCAATATATTCTTCAGCTAATTATGGTAAGAACATAAAGCAACTTTCAATATACAATATGTACATTAATTATTGTCATCTTACTGTATATTAGACCCATGGAAGCTTTTTGTCTATCTTCTAACTGGAAGTTTGGACACACTGAGAAATGCCCCCCCCCCCATTTTCCCTGCCCCTCAGTCCCTGGAACCCATCATTGCATACTCTGTTTCTGTGAATTTGATGTTTCTAGACTCCACATGTAAGTGTGATCATACAGAATGTGTCTTTCTCTAATTGAACTTAGCATAATGTCTTCAAGCTTCATCCATGTAGTCACAAATGGCATGATTAACTTTTATATGGATGAAATCTATCATCTATCTATCTATCTATCTATCTATCTATCTATCTATCTCTGTATCCATCCATCTATCTATCTAATCTCACATCTTCTGTATCTATTAATCCCTTGATGAGCAGTTAGGTCTTTTCAGTGTCTCAGCTATGGAGAATAATACTGCAATGAACATGGGGTGCACATATCTCTCATGTAGTGACTTCATCCCCTGTATATATCACTCAGAAATGGGATCGCTGGGCACAACCATACTTTTGTTTCTAATTTTTTGAGAACTCTCCATACTCTTTTCAGTAGTAACCTCATCAGTTTACATTCCTAGGGACACTGTACCAGGTTTGCTTATTTCCACATGCTCACAAGCACTTGTTATCTCTTGTCTGATGGTAACAGCCATAATAACAGGTGTGAAGTGTTATGGGTTTGTGGCTTTGGTTTGCATGTCTCTGGTGATGAGTCATGTTGAGCACCTTTTAATGCACTTGCTGGGCGTTTGTACATGGACTTTGGAAACATGCCCTTTCAAGTCCTCTACTCCCCCACCTTTTTTAAATTGGGTTGCTTGTTCTAATATTCAGCAAAATGAGCTTTTTTTAAATTTTGGATATGAACCTCATATCACATGTTTTACAATTTTTTTCCCATCCCTGTAAAATGTCTTTTCCTTTGGTGAATGTGTCTTTTCCTAAGCAGAAGATTTTTAGTTTGATGTGTTCTCACTCACTGATTTTTGTCTTCATTGACTGTGCATTTGGAGTCATATCTGAAACATCATTTCCAAGGCCAAGGTCAAGGAGATTTTTGTCCATGTAGTTTTTAGGTGTGTTATGGTATCCCTATCTGGTTTTTGTGTAAAAGGAAGGCGGGCATTTTAAAACTAGTGGGGATATTCACTCTTCCTCTCAAGTTGGGCACCAGCAGACAGCCCCTTTGTGTCTCCAGCTGAGGAGGGAAACCCACATGCATAGGAGGAGACTTCCAGAAGCCAGGAAAGAATCACAATAAAGGATTAGAGGGAAAAAATCCTGGGACTCACACATGGTCAGCAGTACTTTCTTTCTCACCAGATGGCATAAGAAAATACTAAAATACAACCTTGTACTTCACCAATCATGACACAGAATACTGGGAAATGTTTCCTCAGTAAATTCAGAGGAAGCTTCAAAGTAACAACCAAAAGGATCAAATGGCTTGCAAACTAATAGCCAACCAGAATAAGACATATAAAATTACAAAGCAATGTTTTTCAACACGTACACAGGTAAAATTGACGTCTACCTCCACATCCCAAGGAAGTAGGAAGCAGTGGTCTCCATAATGAGGAAAAGTAGTCATCCACAGAAAGTGAACCGGCAGTACCACAGGACATGGAAGTGGTAGAGAAGTTCAGGGTGTTAAAATCGTATAATCTGTATTCAAGTAGCTAAAGGAAAGATGGAATGTGTTGAATAGAGGCATGTCCTTGGGTCCAAGTCCCTACTATGTCCATGTGAGCATGCTTCGACAGGGCCAGTCTGCCTCTGCCACGTGTGCCCCAGCAAAACTGATGTGCAGGGTCACCCAATGCCACACCCTGTGACTGTTACCTAGCCCCACAGGTGGCCCCCAGGTGTAAGGTGCTGACTGCCCAGCCCAACCCTCTGTTCTGTCAGATGGTCTAGATCTGGCTTTGCTGAGGATCCTCCATTTATCCATTCTCACTGGCAGATGTCCCTGAGCAGAGGCATGAGGCTGGCAGAGGGCCAGGTCACCCTAAGTGCGTCCCTCTTGCTGTTTGCATTCTGGGCAGTGCTGGCTCCTGTCCAAGGTTCTCAAGGTCGTCCCTCATGGCGCTACATCTCCTCTGAGGTGGTATTTCCCAAGAAGGAGCTGAGCCACAGCAAGGGCGTTCAGATGCCTCGCTGGCTGTCCTATAGCCTGCGTTTGGGGGGCAAGAGACAAAACTTCATTTTTACTTTCAATTTCTATTAAAAATATTCCTATTTGGGGAGAGAGGGGAAGATGGCGGCTTGGGAGAACACCTTATCATGCTGATCGCTTAGATTCCACCCACATCTGCCTAAATAACCCAGAAAACTTCCAGAAGACTAGCAGAACGGACTCTCCAGAGCCAAGCACACACAAGAAGCCTAAGGAAAACGGTAGGAAGGGCAGAGAGGCGGTGCATGCTATACAGATGGGAGGGAGCGAGCCAGGGCGGTGGAGGGGGAGACAGCCCGGGAAGGCACATCCCCCAAAGTCTGGCTTGCAAAAGCAGAGTGGCTGGACTCTGTGAGTTCTGACAGCCAGCGGGGCTTAACATCTGGGATGCTAACAGTCAACAGCTCTGCTCTCAGAGAGCGGGGAGATTAAGAGGACACCTGGAGGCAGAGTTGATGAGTCCCGGAAGACAGAGCTCAGCTCGGCAGGAACAAAGGCAGTGGCCAGCGCCATCTCCCTCTCCCATCCCCCAGCCGAAATCCCAAAGGGAACCAGTTCCTGTCACCAAACTTGCTTGCATCACGCAAACACCCAACACTGTGCTTCTGTGGATCCATCTCTCCGACAGGTCTGCCCCCCTCCTGGTGCTTCAGGGCCCCTACCACAGGGGACCACTGATGGCAAAGCGAGCTAAGCCTACCCCTCTCGCCACCGTGCACCTTGCGGATCCACCCTGGTTAACATGCCAGATCCTATCGAAGCAGCACCCCAAGCCTGGAAGTGTGCAAGCAGCACAGACAGGGGCCACACCACTCCACAGTGAATCTTGCCCCTTGGAGAGGGTAAGATAAGGTACACACCAGTGTGACTGTGGCCCCAGCGGTGGGCTGGGGGCAGACATTGGGTCTGACTGCAGCCCCGCCCACCAACACAAGTTACACCAGACAGCACAGGGGAAGTGCCCTGCAGTTTGGAGCCACCACAGGGACTACCAAAAATGGTGAAACGGAAGAACTCGCCTCAAAAGAAACTCCAGGAAGTAGCGACACCCAACAAATTGATCAAAAACAATTTAAGCAATATAACACAACAAGAATTAAGAATAATAGTCATCAAAGTAATCACTGGGCTTGAAAAAGGCACAGAAGAAAGCAGAGAATCTACTACTACAGAGATCAAGGGACTAAGAAATAGTCATGAGGAGCTACAAAATACTGTAAATGAGGTGCAAAATAAAATGGAGGTGGCCGTAGCATGGACTCAAGAGGCAGGGGAGAGAATAGGTGAATTAGAGGATAAAATTATGGAAAAAGAGGAAGCTGAGAAAAAGAGATAAAAAAAAATCCAGGAGTATGAGGGGAGAATTAGAGAACTAAGTGATGCAATCAAATGGAACAATATCTGTATCATAGGAATTCCAGAAGAGGAAGAGAGAGAGAAAGGGGCTGAAGGTGTACTTGAACAAATCATAGCTGAGAACTTCCCTGATCTGGGGAAGGAAAAAGGCATTGAAATCCAAGAGGCACAGAGAACTCCCTTCAGATGTAACTTGAATAGGTCTTCTGCACGATACATCATAATGAAGCTGGCAAAATACAAGGATAAAGAGAAAATTCTGAAAGCAGCTAGAGATAAACATGCTCTAACTTACAAAGTGAGATCCATAAGAGTAGTGGCAGACCTATCTACTGAACCTTGGCAGGCCAGAGAGGAATGGCAGGAAATCTTCCATGTGAGGAACAGAAATGCAGCCAAGAATCCTTTATCCAGCAAGTCCGTCACTCAGAATAGGAAAGATAAAGGTCTTCCGAAACAAACGAAAATGGAAGGAATTCATCACCACTAAACCAGCCCTACAAGAGATCCTAAGGGGGATTCTGTAAGTGAAATGTTGCAAGGACCACAAAGTGCCTGAGACATCACTACAAGCATGAAACCTATAGATATAGCAATGACTCTAAACCCATATCTTTCCATAATAAGACTGAATGTAAATGGACTAAATGCTCCAACCAAAAGACATGGGTATCAGAATGGATAAAAAAACAAGACCCATCTATTTGCTGTCTACAAGAGACTCATTTTGGACCTGAGGACACCTTCAGATTGAAATTGAGGGGATGGATAGCTATCATGCTACTGCAAGTCAAAAGAAAGCTGGAGTAGCCATACATATATCAGACAAACTAGACGTTAAATTAAAGGCTGTAACAAGAGGTGAAGAAGGGAATTTTATAATAATTACAGGGTCTATCCATCGGGAAAAACTAACAATTATAAATGTCTATGCACCGCATATGGTAGCACCCAAATATATAAAATAATTACAAACATAAGCAACCTTATTGATAAGAATGTGATCATTGCAGGGGACTTTAACACCCCACATACAACAATGGATAGATCATCTAGACACAGGATCAATAAAGAAACAAGGGTCCTGAATGATACATTGGATCAGATGGACTTAACAGATATATTTAGAACTCTGCATCCCAAAGCAACAGAATATACTTTCTTCTCGAGTGCAAATGGAACATTCTCCAAGATAGATCACATACTAGGTCAGAAAACAGCCCTTGCTAAGTACAAAAGAACTCAGATCATACCATGCACAGTTTCAGACCAAAATGCTATGAAACTTGAAATCAACCACAGGAAAAAGTCTGGAACATTTCCAAAAGCATGGAGGTTAAAGAACACCCTACGAAAGAATGAATGGGTCACTCAGGCAACTAGAGAAGAAATTAAAAAATATATGGAAACAAATGAAAATGAAAATACAACACTCCAAGGGGGCCTAGGTGGCTCAGTCGGTTGAGATTCCAACTTTGGCTCAGGTCACAATTTCCCAGCTTGTGAGTCTGAGCCCCACATCTGGGTCTCTGCTGACAGCTCAGAGTCAGAATCCTGCTTTAGATTCTGTGCCTCCCTCTCTCTCTGCCCCTAACCCACTTGAATTCTGTCTCTGTCTCTTTCAAAAATAAATAAACATAACAAAAAAGAAAATACAACAATCCAAATGGTTTAGGATGCAGCAAAGGCAGTCCTGAGAGGAAAATACATTGTAATGCAAGCCTATCTGAAGAAACAAGAAAAAAATCCCAAATACAAAATCTAACAGCACACATAAAGGAAATAGAAGCAGAACAGCAAAGACACCCTAAACCCAGCAGAAGAAGAGAAATAATAAAGATCAGAGTGGAAATAAACAATATAGAATCTAAAAAACTGAAGAGGAGATCAATGAAACCAAGATTGGTTTTTTTGAAAAAATAAACAAAATTGATAAACTCTAGGCAGCCTTCTCAAAAAGAAAAGGGAGATGACCCAAATAGATAAAATCATGAATGAAAATGGAATTGTTACAACCAAACCCTTAGAAATACAAGCAATTATCAGGGAATACTATGAAAAATTATATGCCAACAAACTGGACAACTTGGAAGAAACGGACAAATTCCTAAGCACCCACACACGTCCAAAACTCAAACAGGAAGAAATAAGAAATTTGAACAGACCCATAACCAGTGAAGAAATTGAATCAGTCATTAAAAATCTCCCAACAAACAAGAGGCCAGGAGCAGATGGCTTCCCTGGGGAATTCTACCAGACATTTAAAGCAGAGATAATACCTCTAGTTCTCAAGCTCTTCCAAAAAAATAGAAAGGGAAGGAAAACTTCCAGACTCATTCTATGAAGACAGTATTACTGTGATTCCTAAACCCAACAAAGACCCTACAACAAAGACAACTACAGCCCAATATCCCTGATGAATATGGATGCAAATATTCTCAATAAGATACTAGCAAATTGAATTCAACAGCATATAAAAAGAATTATTCACCATGACCAACGGGTTCATTCCTGGGCTGCAGGCCTGGTTCAACATTCGCAAATCAATCAGTGTGATACATCACATTGATAAAAGAAAAGATAAGAACCATATGATCTTGTCAACTGATGCAGAGAAAGCATTTGACAAAATTCAGCATCCTTTCTTAATAAAAACCCTCAAGACACTCGGGATAGAAGGAACACACTTGAACATCATAAAAGCCATTTATGGAAACCCCACAGCTAATATCATCCTCAATGGGGAAAAATTGAGATATTTCCACCTGAGATCAGGAACACGACAGGAATGTTCACTCTGACTGCTGTTGTTTAACATAGTGTTGGAAGTGCTAGCATCAGCAATCAGACAACAAAAGGAAATCAAAGGTATCAAAATTGGCAAAGATGAAGTCAGCTTTCACTTATTGCAGATGACATGATACTACACATGGAAAACCCAACAGACTCCACCAAAAGTCTGCTAGAACTGATACATGAAATCAGAAAAGTTGCAAGATACAAAAACAATGTACAGAAATCAGTTACATTCTTATACACTAAAAATGAAGCAACAGAAAGACCAATGAAGAAACTGATCCCATTCACAATTGCACCAAGATTCATAAAATACCTAAGAATAAACCTAACCAAAGATGTAAAAGATCTGTATGCTGAAAACTATAGAAAGCTTATGAAGGAAACTGAAGAAGATGCAAAGAAATGAAGAAACATTCCATGCTCATGGATTGGAAGAAAAATATTGTTAAAATGTCAATACTTCCCATATCAATCGACACAATAGAAATTGCAATCCCAATCAAAATTGCACCAGCATTCTTCTCGAAGCTAGAGCAAGCAATCCTAAAACTTGTATGGAACCACAAAAGACCCAGAATAGCCAACTATTGAAGAAGAAGACCAAAGCGGGAGGCATCCCAATCCCAGACTTTAGCCTCTACTACAAAGCTGTCATCAAGACAGCATGGTATTGGCACAAAAACAGACACATAGACCAATGGAATAGAATAGAGACTCCAGAATTGGACCCACAAATGTATGGCCAACTAATCTTTGACAAAGCAGGAAAGAATATCCAATGGAAAAAAGACAGTCTCTTTAACAAATGGTGCTGGAGGAACTGGACAGCAACATGCAGAAGAATTAATCTAGACCACTTTCTTACACCATTCACACAAATAAACTCAAAACAGATAAAGGACCTGAATGTGAGACAGGAAACCATCAAAACCCTAGAGGAGAGAGCAGGAAATAACCTCTTTGACTTCAGCCACAGCAAATTCTTACTTGACACATCCCCAGAGGCAAGGGAATTAAGAACAAAAATGAACTATTGGGACTTCATGAAGATAAAAAGCTGCACTGCAAAGGAAACAATCAGCCAAATTAAAAGCAGCCAACGGAATGGGAAAAGATATTTGCAAATGACATATCAGACAAAGGGCTAGTATCCAAAATCTGTAAAGAACTCATCAAACTCCACACCTGATAAACAAATAATCCAGTGAAGAAAGGGGCAGAAGACATGAATAGACACTTCTCTAAAGAAGACATCCAATTGGCCCACAGGCACATGAGAAGATGCTCAACGTCTCTCCTCATCAGGGAAATACAAATGAAAACCACACTGAGATACCACTTCATGCCAGTCAGAGTGGCTAAAATGAACAAATCAGGAGACTATAGATGCTGGAGAGGATGTGGAGAAACGGGAGCCCTCTTGCACTGTTGGTGGGAATGCAAACTGGTGCAGCCATTCTGGAAAATAGTGTGGATGTTCCTAAAAAAATTGAAAATAGGTCTACCCTATTAGCCAGCAATAGCACTGCTAGGAATTTACCCAAAGGATACAGGAGTGCTGATGCAAAGGGGCACTTGTACCCCAATGTTTATAGCAGCACTTTGAACAATAGTCAAATTATGGAAAGGGTCTAAATGTCCATCAACTAATGAATGGATAAAGAAATTGTGGTATCTATTCAAAATGGAATACTACCTGGCATTGAGAAAGAATGAAATGTGGCCTTTTGTAGCAACGTGGATGGATCTGGAGAGTGTTGTGCTGAGTGAAATTAGTCATAGGGAGA
Source organism: Herpailurus yagouaroundi (assembly GCF_014898765.1). Classification (NCBI taxonomy): domain Eukaryota; kingdom Metazoa; phylum Chordata; class Mammalia; order Carnivora; family Felidae; genus Herpailurus; species Herpailurus yagouaroundi. The sequence continues at coordinate 3,030 of NW_024420159.1, read as the reverse complement.
AAGACAGATACCGTATGTTTTCACTCTTATTTGGATCCTGAGAAACTTGACAGAAGACCATGGGGAAGGGGAAGAAAAAAAAAGTTAGAGAGGGAGGGAGTCAAACCATCACAGACTCTTAAAAACTGAATAAACTGTGGGTTGATGGGGGGTGGGAGGGAGGGGAGGGTGGGTGATGGGTATTGAGGAGGGCACCTGTTGGGATGAGCATTGGGTGTTATATAGAAACCTATTTGACAATAAATTTCATATTTAAAAAATAATCTTATTTAATTGTCATTACTATGTTTTTTTAGTTTTATGTAAATTTTTTCAAATTCTATTTTATTTCCATCATTTTACTTTAGTCTACTACAGTATATTCACTTTTTCAAATTATCAAATGATTTCTTTTTGTTTCTTTTATCTTTATTCTCTTTTTCATGTCTTTACTTTTTTCTTAAATACAGAACAAAAAAATTCATTTTTATTAAAAATTTAATAAAATTTTAATTTTTATTAAAAATATTTTTCTTTAATCTTTTCTACTATATTCTTTACTTTTGTGTATATTATTTTCAAATTCTATTTTACTCCCATCTACCCATTTTACTCTACTTCAGTGTATTCATTTTTTCAAATTCTCAAATGATTTAATTTGCCCCCTTTTTTTCCCCTAATCTGTCAAACCTCTTTCAACAACCTAAAAAAAGACACCTAGGATGTAGCATTAACTATTAGATTTGTGTGTGTGTATGTTTAATTTTTAATTTTAATATTTTTGTAATTTTATTGTTTTGTTTCAATATTTCTACTTCATTAATTACTTTTCTCTCTTCAAAATCACAAAACGGAGGAATTCACCCCAAAAGAAAGACCATGAAGTAATGACAGCCAGGGATTTAACCAACACAGGTACAAGCAAGATGCCTGAACCAGAATTTAGAATCACGATAATAAGAATATGAGCTGGAGTCAAAAATAGATTAGAATCCCTTTCTGAAGAGATAAAAGAAGTAAAAAAAAAAAATAGCCAGAGTGAAATTAAAAATGCTATACCTGAACTGCAATCATGGATGGATGCAGCTGTGGTAAGGATGGATGAGGCAGACCAGAGAATCAGCGATATAGAGGACAAACTTATAGAAAATAATGAAGCAGAAAAAAAGTGGGAGATTAAGGCAAAAGAGCATGATTTAGGAATTAGAGAAATCAGTGACTCATTAAAAAGGAACATCAGAATCATAGGGGGTCCCAGAGGAGGAAAAAGAGAAATAGGGGTAGAAGGGTTATGTGAGCCAATCATAGCAGAAAACTTTCCTAACCTGGGGAAAGACACAGACATCAAAATCCAGGAAGCACAGAGGACCCCCATTAGATTCAACAAAAACTGGCCAGCAACAAGGCATATCATAGTCAAATTCACAAAATACTCAGGCAAGGAGAGAATCATGAAAGCAGCAAGGGAAGAAAAGTCCCTAACATACAAGGGAAGACAGATCAGGTTTGCAGCAGACCTATCCACAGAATCTTGGCAGGCGAGAAAGGAGTGGCAGAGTCTATTCAGTGTGCTGAATCAGAAAAGTATGCAGACAAGAATTCTTTATCCAGGAAGGCTGTCATTCAAAATAGAAGGAGAGATAAAAGTTTCCCAGACAAACAAAACTTAAAAGAGTTTTTGACCACTAAACCAGCCCTGCAAAAAAATTTAAGGGGGACTCTCTGAGGGGACAAAAGATATTTCATCTTTTATATATATATATATATATATATATATATATATATATATATATATATACACACACACATATATATATACATATATATACATATATATATGTATATATATGTATATATATGTATCAAAAGCAAGAAAGATTAGAAAGGACCAGAGAACACCATCAGAAACTCCAGCTCTACAAGCATCATCATGGCAATAAACTCATATATTTCAGTACTCTCTCTAAACCTCAGTGGACTCAATGCCCCAATCAAAAGACACAGGGTAACGGAATGGATAAGAAAACAAGATCCATCTATATGCTGTTCACAAGAGACCCACTTTAGACCTAAAGACACCTTCAGATTGACCATAAAGGGAAGGAGAACCATCTATCATGCTAATGGTCAACAAAAGAAAGCCCGAGTACCCATACTTATATCAGACAATCTAGACTTTAAAATACTGTATCAAGAGATGCAGAAGGGCATTATATCATGATCAAGGGGTCTATAGACGAAGAAGACCTAATAATTGTAAACATTTATGCGTCAAATGGGAGAGCACACAAATATATAAATCAATTAATCACAAACATAAACTCACCGATAGTAATACCATAATATTAGGAGACTTCAACACCCCACTCACAGCAATGGACAGATCATCTCAACAAAAAATCGACAAGGAAAGAATGGCTTTGAATGACACACTGGACCAGATGGACTTAACAGATATATTCAGAACATTTCATCCTAAAGCATCAGAATATGCATTCTTCTCCAGTACACATGGAACGTTCTCCAGAATAGACCATATACTGGGACACAAATCAGCCCTCAGCAAGTACAAAAAGATTGAGATCATATCGTGCATAGTTTCAGACCACAACGCTATGAAACTCAAAATCAACCACAAGAAAAAAATTGGAAAGGTAACAAATACTTGGAGACTGAGGAACATCCTACTAAAGAATGAATGGGCTACCCAAGAAGTTAAAGAGGAAATTAAAAAGCACATGGAAGCCAATGAAAATGATAACACCACAACCCAAAACCTCTGGGACGCAGCAAAGGTGGTCATAAGATGAAAGTATATAGCATTCCAGGCCTTCCTAAAGAAGGAAGAAAGATCTCAGATACACAACCTAACCTTACACCTTAAGGAGCTGGAAAAAGAACAGCAAATAGAACCCAAAACCAGCGGAGACAGGAAATAATAAAGATTACAAAAGAAATTAATGCTATCGAAACCAAAAAACAGTAGACAAAATCAATGAAACCGGAAGCAGGTTCTTTGAAAGAACGAACAAAATTGATAAACCACTAGCC
>NW_024420158.1:0-8241 GCF_014898765.1 Herpailurus yagouaroundi | reverse complement strand
ATAATGTTCTTCACACTTTTCTTCCTGATTATTGCTAAGTGTTCATTGCATTCTGAGCACTGACAGCAAGCACTTACCACGTTCATATTCACACAGCTTTGGAGCATGATTCGCATGTATTATATACATGGTTAGCAAGGGTAAGACACCAGTGAGTTCTGACAAAAGTAGCAGGGATATTTTTTAATTTGAGAAATGCCATATAGTGTTTCCTTTGAACTAGATCTTACACAATGTGAAAGCCATTCCCACTCATTATGACATTTGTTCATTATTAGATGCTCTGTGACATGGCAGGTTGTGATTCATTGCTAGTGTTATGGCTCCCTGTTCCCTCTCAGACCCGGAAGATTCATGACTAGTATATTTCAAAGCAAAGTTAAAAGGTGTTGAAACTTTGTCACTTCATTCTTACTGTGTATTCTTAGTATTTTATTTATAGTCTTGAATCTGTATCTATTATTTCCACAACAATTGCGGCAGACTGACACTGAAAACAAGGGAAACGTTGTGCAACATGAGGGTAATGATAAATTGAAGACTCTTCTAATCTCAGAGGGAAGAAATACAACCCAGGTCCTTGTCCAAGGACCTCGGATCATGTCTGCTGTGTCAGCTGTGCTCGCACACCCAGCTGGCCCGCCTGCCCTGCACATTTTGGACCTCCAGCCCCACCCCAGTCCCATGAGCTCGTTCCTTAAAATACACCCACCTCTCTCTTGATGCACATATCTTATTGTGTCTGTTTCTCTGAGCACCCTGACTAACACAGTACTGTTAGGGGCACGAAGGATAGGGACCTACAAAAAAGAAAACTCACAGTTGTCATGGAAAGTACAGTGGCAGGTGGTAAACATGCAATCATGTGATGCTCACTGGCCACGGCTGCACTTGAGCAGGAGCTACTCACCTGCCCTGGGGTGCAATGGGGGTAGGGGGGCAAACTGTCCCTGAGGAAGTAACATGTCAGCAGAGACCAGAGGGAGGCCAGACCAAAGGTTGTGGCAGGGAGGTGGGGAGAGTGTGCCACATGAAGGAAGAAGGAATCAAAGTTTCTGGAGTGGGATGGATGAGTTTGAGGACAGAACAGGAGCAGGGACTCTGGGGCAACAAGAGCTGAAGGCTGTGCCTTCTCTCAGGGCGTCCCTCCTCCACCTGCACCTCCTCCTACACACTCATCACCTGGATCCTGGGTGACTTCCAGGGCCTTACAACTGTCACATAGCAGAGCTGGGAGGCCCTGGGCCTTGTAGCCTCATGGCTTTGTTCTAGAGATAAAAGAGCTGAGGCCACAGAGGGGAGTGGCTTCCCCAGGAAACAGAGGGTGTGGGGGGGCCGGAAGCCCCTGACTCTGGGGCCAGTGACTTTTCCACAGTGACAGGGAGGGTGATGTGAAGGAAGGGGACCTTGGTCAGGAGAGCGGTGGGACTGGCAGGGGTTGAGATGCTACAAGATCACACAGGGGACCTTGCGAGGGTCCCATTCCAGGCTCCTCACACCTCACTCTGAGCCACAAGAACATTTCTAAATGTCCCCCACTCCTCCTGATGCCTCCAGTTCTTCAAGCCCTGTTCAAGATCAGCTTCTTCATGGCACTTTTCAGAGATAGGAGGAAGATTTCTTTTTTGTTCTCTAAATTATACCAGGGCACAATGAGTGTGCCCTATTTTGGGGGCCTTAGAACCCTGTCCCTATTTTGGGGTGCTTTTGTACCTCCCTATTCTTGGCACCTTTGTGCCTTCTAATCTTGGCACCTTTGTGCTTCCCTATTCTTGGAGTGCCAATGTGGTTACTCAAACTCAGGTGTGAACATTTTATGACTTTGTGTTTCTTTATGCCTTGTTAACCCATTGGTGTAAGCTCGGGGGATTCTTAAGCTTAACCCCCATAGAGAGAGAGAGAGAGGCAAACGCCTGAAGTAGAATTGGCACAAATGTGCCCAATATATAGGAATAACAAAATTAGATATTCAGGGTGAAAGCACCCCAAGTTTAGTACTACAGCAGAAAGCTGCTTTCATAGGAAAATAGGGCCAGGGCAGGTAAATTGTTGAATTGGACTTTGGACTGATGAGCTGCAGGCAAAGCAGCCCAGAGCTGAGATAGTTAACAAAAGAAAAGGTGTCTTGTTAACCCTGAGGTTATTCCCTCTGTCTGTCTCATCCCCTAGGCTGGCAAAGATAAATAGGAACGGCACCTCCTGTCTGCTGTTAACAACCATCTACCCATCTGCCCAGTGCCTGGATTTTGTTTTATATTAACCCAAACCCCAACACTGTATATCTTCAAAACTCCTTTTTCCCCCTCACATCCTCAAGTTAATGTTCCTAATTTCTTTCACATTTGCAAGCCTTCTGATCTGAATAAATAAGGGGCAAGGACCCTTATTTGGGGCTCTTGTCTTTTTCCCCAGACATTAGCCATCTCTCTTAATCCTGCATCTGCTCTTTTGCTGGCCAAAAGAGAACTTTAGACTTAGAGTCTATGACATTCCCTCTAGGAATTAGGGTTGGAACCAGTGTTATGCCCAGAATTCGTGATCCCCAAAGACCACTAGGGAGCCGAGTCCGATGTAAAAGCAAAAGAGCCTTTATTTGAGCTAGCTCGAGCTCAATCCCCTATCTGCACTGACGCAGCGGTGAGATACCAGAGAGAGAGTGAGTTTCAAAAGGACAAAGGTTTTATTGGGGCCTAGGGGCAGTTGGTGAGGTAATGGCTGTGGCCTCAGCCGATTGGCTGGGGAAAGGTCCGAGTCCTGTTAGGCAGGTGTGGGTGGGGGTTACTCAAGGGGAGGAGGTGTGGTCAAGGTGAAGGACACAGGACAAGATGGAGTCGGCCAGCATAGGCCCGCCCTTTCATTCCCCCCTTGTCATGTAGCTTAGGGACCCAATCATGGGACCGGCTGCATTTATGGTGACAAGGGGAACAGAGTTTGGAGGTTTACGCAAAGTTCTGGGAACCAAGTGTCCCTGGGGTGGCTCTGGGACGTCTGATTAAGTATTGTCCCCAAGCTGGTGTCTATGATCTGCCAGGTGATGTTTTTGGGGGGGCGTGGGGACTCCCAGCAGCATGAGCAATGACAAGCAGAGTTAACAGAGTTACCAATATTAGGTAGGTCAAATGCGCTGTAGCTTGAGCTTGAGCGGGTTGTGTTGGTCCTGACTGATGGCCCATCGCGTGACGAAGTACTTCCGGATCAAGGAGGGGTCCGCTGGCCGAACGTGGGTGTGATGGACCCAGGTCGCGACGCCGTCTACTTTGAGAGCGGTGGGGGTTGTCAGCACCACGATGTAGGGTCCTTTCCAGTGCGGCTCGAGGGTCTCTCGGTGGTGCCTCTTGACATAGACCCAGTCTCCTGGCCTGTACTGATGAGGTGTCGGGGTCAGGCCAGCCTTGTAGATGGCATGGAGGCATGGCCAAATGTCCTCGTGCGCCCTCTGGAGCCCTCTCAAGGACAGAAAAAGTTCTTGATCTTTAAACTAAAGGTTGGGAATAGGGGGTGGCCTGCTAAACATGATCTTGTAGGGAGTAAAACCCAGAGTGTAAGGAGTGTTCCTAACCCGGTAAAGGGCGTACGGTAGGAGAGTCACCCAGTCCCCGCCAGTCTCCATGGTTAATTTGGTAAGGGTCTCTTTTAGGGTTCTATTCATTCTTTCTACCTGTCCTGAGCTCTGGGGCCTATAAGCACAATGTAATTTCCAGTTTGCCCCCACCACCTTGGCTACTGCCTGTGTTACCTGCGAGATAAAAGCTGGTCCACTGTCTGATCCTACCATGGCAGGAAAACCATACCTGGGTAAGATGTCTTCTAGTAGCTTCTTAGCCACCGTCTGAGCCGTTTCATGCTTGGTTGGGTATGCCTCCACCCAGCCAGAGGTGTCTGTAAATACTTTCCTGGTTTGACTTCAGTGAAGTCGACTTCCCATTGGGCTCCCAGTCTGGTGCCTCTGAGCCTGGTTCCTTTTTTATTTGATGTGGCTCTCGCGTTGGTGAGTTGGCAGGTCTTGCAGGCAGATACAACTTGCTCTATTTTGGTGTCCTGTTGGTGAATCTTGATTCTGGCATGTCGGATTAAGTCTTTTAATTTTCAGGCCCCCATGTGAGTAGACCAATGCATGTGCTCTAATATTGAGACTCCGAGCCAGTCTAGCAGCATGAGCTCCTTGTTAGGTGTATACCACCGTCCCTTTATCTCCTGGGCCATGGGGAGTTTCTTGATCCGCTGTAACTCCTCTTGGGAGTATTTGGGCAGGTCTGGTAAAACTGGGTCTCCCAAGTCCGGTAGTTGTTAAGCCATTTTCTAGCTCCCAACGTTAGCGCCTTGGTAAGGGCGATGAGCTCTGCTTGCTGGGCTGACATTCCGGAGGGTAGAGCCTCCGCCCATACGGTGTCCGTTTCGGTGACTACCGCTGCACCCGCATACCTGTGTCTGTCTCGCACAAAGCTGCTGCAATCAGTGAACCAAGTAGCCTTGGCATCGGGGAGGGGCTGGTCGGTCAGGTCCGTCCGGAATCCATGTACTTGTTCCAGGATTCCCGCACAGTAGTAGTGGAGCACCTAGGTCAGGGTCAGGCAGCAGGGTTGCAGGATTGAGGGCTGCACTGGGGTGGAACCGCACCCGTGGAGGGTTGAGTAGGAGGCTCTGGTAATGAGTCATATGTGTGTTGCTCATCCATCTGTCAGGAGGCTGTTTCAGGACCCCTTCAATGGCGTGTGGGGTCGTGATCCAGATCTCCTGTCCTAGGGTCAGTTTGTCTGCATCCTTGACTAGGAGTGCTGTCGCCGCAATAATTCTTAGGCATGGCGGCCAGCCAGCAGCCACCGGGTCTAGTTTCTTGGACAGGTAAGCCACTGGGTGGTTCCAGAGGCCTAAGGTTTGAGTTAGAACCCCTTTTGCTATTCCCTTATGTTCGTCTACAAAGAGGTGGAAGGGCTTCATAATGTCTGGTAGGCCCAGGGCTGGGGCACTTAGGAGGGCCTTTTTTTAACTGATTAAAGGCAGTTTCTTCTTTTTCAGCCCATTTAAATGTTTTCCCCTCTTTGGTAGCTTCATATAGGGGCCTGGTGATCTCAGCAAAACCTGGAACCCAGAGGCAGCCGTAGCCGGCTGATCCTAGGAATTCCCTCACTTCTCTTCGGGAGGTGGGAGTAGGGATCTTTAGGACAGTTTCTTTTCTGGCATCTGATAACCGCTGCTGTCCGCCCTCCAGGATATATCCCAGGTAACTTACCCTCTCCCTGCATATCTGAGCCTTCTTCATGGATGCCCAGTACTCTAAGGCCCCCAGGGTAGCCAGCAGGTCCTGGGTCCCTCACTCACAGTCTTTTGTCCTTGTCGGCAGCAATCAGGATGTCATCTACGTACTGTAGGAGGGTGAGGCCAGGGTGCTCCCTTCTGTACTCACCCAGGTCCTCGTGTAGTGCCTCGTCGAAGATGGTGGGCGAATTTTTGAATCCCTGAGGTAGCCATGTCCAGGTGAGTTGCCCACTGTAGCCCTCCTCCGGATCATGCCACTCGAAGGCAAACAATGGTTGGCTCTGGGGTGCCAGTGGCAGACTGAAGAAGGCGTCCTTTAAATCTAGAACAGTATACCAGACCTTGGAGGACGCCAAGGAGCTCAAGAGAGTATATGGGTTGGGAACAGTTGGGTGTATGTCCGTGACCCTCTTATTTACTTCCCGGAGGTTTTGTACCGGTTGGTAGTCATTTGTGTGAGGCTTTTTGACCTCAGTGAGGCAGTAGGGGGGTGTTCCAGGGAGACTGGCAAGGAACTAGTACCCCTAGGCTTCGTAGTCTCCGGATGTGTGGCTGGATCCCCTTCCGGGCCTCCTGAGATATGGGGTATTGTTTGATCCTTACCGGACTCTCTCCTGGCTTGAGCTCTACCAGGACCGGGGTCCTGTGAGCGGCTAGTCCTATCCTCCACCCCCCCCCCCCCCCACCGTCTCTGCCCAAACCGAGGGGAATTTTTGTAGCCCTCTGTCTATATTATCCTCTCTCAGGAGCGCCTCCTGGTGGAGGCGGTATTCATCCTCCAGTTTCATGGTCAGGACCTGGATGGGGTGGCCCTTGCCATCGGTGACCTGAGGCCCCCCTTGTGTGAAAGTTATCTGAGCTCCAATCTTGGTCAGTAAGTCCCATCCTAACAGTGAGTAGGGGCATTCTGATATTACCATAAAGGAGTGGGATACCCGGCCCGTTCCCAAATCTACTGTTCTTCGGGTAGTCCATGAATACTGGCTCATACCAGTTGCCCACTGTACCCAGGACTTCTTGCTGGCTAGTTTTCCTGGTGGGGTGCGGAGGACCGAATGTTGTGCTCCGGTGTCGACGAGGAAGTCAACAGGGGTCCCCTCCACTTTAAGAGTTACCCTGGGTTTGGGGAGAGGGTCCGAACCCCAACTCCCCTAATCACTTAGTTCATCTAGCTCTAGGACTTTTACCCGATCAGTCTTGCTTCCCTTCCCGCTGGCCCTTTTCGGACAATCTCGGGTCCAATGCCCTATCTCCTTGCAGTATGCGCACTGATCTTTCTGCAGCCTCTGCTCCCCCCCCCCCCTTGGTGGTTCCTTTACCTTTTCTTGCGTCGTCTGCCAGCTGCCGGAGACGGCAGTCTCGTTCCTCAGGAAAGTCAGCAGTGGTAGCTAGTAGTATTCTGGCCAGGTCTCGAGTCTGCTTACTGCTGGCAGCCGCCATGACGTGAGCCTGCTTGTCCTCAGGAGGCTCCCAGTTATTTTATACCTTTTTGGCTACCACCATAAGTCCTGCAGACTTTTTTCTCCTAGTCTATCTATTTTCTGTAATTTTCTCCTAATGTCTATGGCCGATTTGTTTACAAAGGCCATGATAACAGCTGCCTTGCTTTCCAGAACCTCTGGATCCATGGGGGTATAGGTACAGAATGCCTCCATGATCCATTCTAAAAAGGCAGCTGGAGATTCATCCTTTCCCTGTTGTACATTTCCTACCTTGGCCAAATTGGTTGGCTTTCTAGCTGCCATTCGGAGACCCCCCCCATTAGGGTCTGGCGGTAGACCCAGAGCCTCTCCTTACCTTCTGCTGTGTTGAAATCCCACTGGGGCCGAGTTAAGGGGAAGGAGGCATCTATCTGAGCCTGGTTGGTGGTGGGATTCCTGTCTGTGCCCGGAACTAGTTTTCAGGCCTCATTGAGGATTCTTTCTCTTTCTTCAGTCGTGAACAGGACCTGCAAAAGCTGCTGGCAATCGTCCCACGTGGGCTGATGGGTAAAAAGAACAGAGTCTAATAAATCAATAAGCCCTGACGGTTTCTCGGAAAACTTAGGCTTCTGAGCTTTCCAGTTGTAGAGGTCACTAGTGGCAAAAGGCCAATAGTGATGGGGCTGATTCCCCTCCGCGTCTCGGGGTCTGGTGACTCTCAGGGGCAGAATAGTGGAGTTGGCAGCGGTGGCGGATTGCTCCCTCTGAGCCCTTTGTCTGGTAAAGGGCGGGCTTCCCCCTGGAGCGTTTCCGCCTCCCGCTCTCGGAACAGCGTCTGCCTCCCCCGGAGGGGGAGGATGGTGTTCTTCCGGCATCCTAGAGGGGTTATACGGGGGAGGAAAAATTAATTCTTCTTCAGTACCCCCCTGTAGGACAGGGTAGAGGGGTGCTGAAGGCTGGGTAAGACTTCTTGTTTTCCTTCTTCTTTGTCCCCTGCAAAGCAAGAATGGGTTTTGGCTCCGGAGGGAGCGGGGCTAGGAAGGGCTTAAGCCAAGAGGGTGGGTAGAGGGGTAGTCTGAGTCTGTCCCATAAGATCCGTCCAGTAAGTCCACAGAACAAAACAGAGAAACACAGAAACAGACAAACAGAGGGCCCTTAGAAAGTCTTCCAACTCCATGGAAGCAAAACTGAAAGCTAGCTTAGACCTTTGAGGGGATTCCACGTCCCTCCAAAACAGATGAGGGAATTCCACGTCCCTCCAGAAGGGAGGATCGGAACGTCTTCCGAAACTCCCGGCCCGTGGTCCTCCAGTGCGTCCACTTAGACCGCGTCAGGCACTACCAGAATTCCAGAAATGAGCTCACACAGAAAAGACGGAACGAACAGACACTAACAGTGGCCAGTCAGGCTCTCCGGGTTGGGGGTCCCTTGGGTGTTGGGGATCCCGGGCTGAGCCCCCAAATGTTATGCCCAGAATTTGTGATTCCCAAAGACCACTAGGGAGCCAAGTCCGATGTAAAAGCAAAAGAGCCTTTATTCGAGCTAGCTTGAGCTCAATCCCCTA
>NW_024420157.1:0-7623 GCF_014898765.1 Herpailurus yagouaroundi | reverse complement strand
GGGGGGGGGGGGGGGGGGGATACAGCTACAAGAATTGAAAGTCACCTTTGGAGGGGTCTTGGGTAGAAAGAGGTATAGGCAGGGAGCTGCTTTTGTTCACTATGAGCCTTTAATACAATTTTAATTTATGTTACCTATGTTCATACACTACCTTGATAAAGACCGTGACAGGGGAAAATTTCGCTATATATCAATTAAAAACAGTTTGTTTGATATAATCCTAGTTGTACCTTTTTAAAAATATGTAGGTAAAAACATGTTATAGGAAATGATATAAAAACATTCCTGGTAGTTACCTCTGGTTGGTGAGATTATAGATTTTCATTTTCATCTTTGTATTATGTGTATTTTCCCAAAAGAGTAAATCTGCACTATTTTTATAATTTTCACCACAATTCTTAAAAACAACTTGAAAACAGATGAGCTCCCCGGGGAAGAAGGGAGATGGTGAGAGGGCCATGCATGGGCTGGTTTGAAAACCTGGAAAACTGGTGTTGAAGGAACAGGCAGAGAAAGGCAGCACGAACTACCAAAGAGTTAGAGTAGCAAGAGTGCTTTCTATTACTTTAATGACCACTGCAAATAACTGAAGGAAATATATTATTTATAATAGTTCTGGAATAAATCAGATGTGAAGTAAACCAAATTTTTTTAATGGGTAAGTTAAACATTCAATATTTCTTTTGGGGAGGGGGGTATTAAAGCTCTGTTTTAATGCATATTTTTACTTAAATGGGGTCCTCAAAATATTTTTAGACCTGGCGAATCAGATGACATCTTCTGACAGAATAAAATACTACTTCACTAGACTGGAATTAAGGCCCTGGTATCTTCACAGAATCTCCATCTTCAGTTCAGGAACGTATCAACAGATAATAGCTACTATCTGTTCAATCTTTATACCATGTGCCACTGTCCGAGGCATTTCACATGTATTAACCATTTAATCCTCACAACACCCTGAATTAAATGCTATGATATCTCCATTTTACAAATGAGCAAAGTGAGACACTGTTAAGCAAATGGCCCATTCACCACAGAGCCCAGATTCAAATTCATGAAGTCTGGTCCAGATTCTCCACTTTAAATCTCTATGCTCCATGCTACCTCTTTAGATCCTTGACATACACAACAAAATGTATCTATACTCCTCAGATTCTCATACATCTTAACAGCCTAAAATTTTGTGGTGGGCTCACACACGCAGGTGCCTGCCACAAGTCCCCACGCTCACAGTGTGGAAATCAATGGTATGACTCCACTCACAGTAGTCTTCTGACAAATCCTTCCGGAATAAATTATCCAAAATGACCTAAGGCAGTCCAAAAATCACAGATAATATGAAAGACTTACAACCTAGCTCTCATTCATCGTAAGAGAAAGGTTTTAAAACCATCGTAACAAAATGTCTGATCAAAATGATTTTATCAAGACTGTATTTATAATGATCCGCCAATTCCACTCCCAGGTTACACCCTTAAGAAATGAAAACACTGTGGAGACAAAAACCTATACACAAAATGTTGATGTCAGCATTATTCGTAACAGGCAAAAAGTGGAAACAGTTCAAATTTCCATCACTGGACGAATGGATAAACAAAATGTGGTATGTCCATATAATGGACTATTATTCAAATATAGTACTGCTACATGCTACAACATGCATGAGCCTTGAAAACATTATGCTAAGTGAAAGAAGCTACATGTTGTATGATTCCATGTATATGAAATTTCATCCAAAAAAGACAAATCAACACAGAATGAAAATACTTATTGTCAGGGGATGGCAATGGAGGAAAGAGAGAACCAGGAGTGACTGCTATGGGTATGGGTTTCTTTTGGGGGAAGACATGAAAAACTGGTATGAAATTAGGGAATGCCAATGGCTGCACAACTCTGTGAATATATTAAAAAACACTCGATTAGACACTTTAAAAAAGGGTGGATTTTATGAAATATATATATTTATATCAATAAAGCTGTTGTTTCAAAAAATGGAATTATTGGGGGTTGCCTGGGTGTCTCAGTTGGTTAAGCGTCCGACTCTTGATTTCAGCTTAGATCATGACCTCATGGGTTTGTGAGTTCAAGCCCCACAGTGGACTCTTTGCTGACAGCATGGTACCTGTTTGGGATTCTCTCTCTCTCTCTCCCCCTCTCTCTGCCCCTCCCCCATTCTCTCTCTCTCTGTCTCTCAAAAATGAATAAACTTAAAAAAAAAAAAAAGACTTAAAAAAATGTAATTATTGGGGTTCCTGGGTGGTTCAGTTGGCTAAACTTCTGACTCTTGATTTTGCCTCAGGTCAAGATTTCATGGTTAGTGAGATCCAGCCCCAAGTGGGACTCTAAACTTATAGCATGGAGACTGCTTGGGATTCTCTCTCTGCCCCCCTCCCACTCATGCATGCTTGTGCACAGACATGCACATGCTCTCTCTAAAAATAAATAAGTAAAACATTTAAAAAATTAAAAAATAATAAATACTGTTTGAGAGTTATTCAGTAATTTAGGTGTCCAATCAATGTTAGCTATTACTGTTACTATTTTAAAAAATCATTCAGTAGTCAAAACGTAATATTTGAGTAACAGAACTTAATAGCTAGAAAAATATAAAATAATTTTACATATACCAATAAACAAGACAATTAAAACATAATTACATTGAGTTATAGGCACTTTCATTCTTTCTATATGATTTTACATATACGCACTTTTAAAGTGCATTTTGCCGGGATGCCCGGCTGGCTCAGTTACCTTGGGGTTATGAGTTCAAGTCCCACATTGGGTGTAGAGATTACTTAAAAAGATAAAATCTTAAAGTGCATTTTGCAAGTGTAAGTTTTGTGTTTTTTTAAAGAAATGTTCTGCCTCCTGAGGCTTAACCATTTTAAAGAACTGAAAGCATGAAAAAAATTAGAATGAGGGTCAATGCTAAACTAGTGCTCAACTATGAAGTTGAGCCTATGATATAGGCTATAAGCAGGCATTCAAAGAGAAAAAAAGACCAAGGTGAGCAACAGTAACTCTGGGAAGACTTCTGGGAGATGCCTCCTGGAAAGCAGGAAGCGGGATTCGGGGTTCAGGCTTGGCTAAGGGGCAAGAAGGGAGGAATCAATTCAATGCAAAGAGGGTATCTGCTAGGATCTGCTCCGGTCTGAGTCCCCCACCACAATCACCACCTTACAGCCCCTGTATACCCCCTCCAGGGATCCGCAGGCACAGGGAGCACACAAGGTACTGAAGACACGAAGAGAGAGTCTACTCGACTAGATCAGAGCTCCTGGCCTCAACAACCCCAGTGCCGCCGTCCATACACGTTTCAGTACATAGCTCCACTTCCAAGTGCACACCGGGAAAGAAGATGAACGCGAACTGTACACAAGACAGCGTACTACTGCGTACCTCAGATGTCCCTGTTCGCCACTCACAGATCAGGCTGCCCAACTTTTTAATAACTCGTTCAGGCCCTCATTTTCTTTCTTTCACTTCTCATGTTTAACCTCTTCAGATACAGATACCTGAAAACAGACCCCACTCATTTCCCTTATAATCCTGAATTCCTATTGCCACTCAAAACACGACTGTTCCTCCAGAAGCCTATGTGACGCATTCCTCTGTCTACACTTCTGATGTTGTCGAGGCCTGGAGAACTCTGAGGCACCTCCTGAACTGATCTTCCATTCAGTGCTTCCAAACCTCTCCAGATCCCCACTAGCTACCTCACCCTCCAATCCATCCTACAGAACAGAAGCCATGCTAAACTTGCTAACATCCCACTGAAATCATACTCCACTTGTTTCCAGATCTTCTGATCAATCACCAATACCCGCAAATGAAACAGAATTGAAACAGATGGGGTAGGGGGCAGCTTCAGAAACTACCTCCTCCAGTAATACTCTCAATTTGGGGGGAATGAGCTGGCTGCAATGGTGACTTAACAAGAGCCTCCATGATTTGATCTGGTTTTGTTTCATTCTCCTGCGTGCTGTTGATGGGAATACAGCACATCCCCCGGGTGTTCCAGGAATGAAAAATGACAGAGGATCACTGATCCAGCCTGATATTTACCCTACAGATGAGAGTCAGAAAGTACAAACACTATAGCCTGGTTCTCTAGATACTGCCCAACGACAGACCTTTATGGTTTTTTTTTTTTTTAATTTTCTCTTAATGCATATTTATTTTGAGAGAGCAAGAGCAGGGGAGGAGCGGGTGGGGGGGAGGGAGGCAGAAAGGGAGAAAAAGAGAGAGAGAGAGAGAGAGAGAATCCCAAGCAAGCTTTGAGCTGTTAGCACAGAGCCCGACGTGGGTCTCAAACCCACAAAGTGTGAGATCATGACCTGAGCTGAAATCAAGAGCCAGATACTTAACCAACTGAGCCATGCAGGCACTCCTACAGTTTCTTATTTACATGCTCATGCTCTTGCTAAACCAGGTTACTTAAGACTGCCCACACTTTAAAATCAGTGCCTAGTTGGCTCGGTCTGTGGAGCATGTGACTCTTGATCTCAGGGTTGTGGGTTCAAGCCCCACGGTGGGTGTAGAGGTTACTTAAAAAGAAAATCTTAAAAAAAAAAAAAATCAGTGCCTTAGTTCATGTTCCTCCCTCCCTTGGTCTATCCATCGTCACCTTGCACATGCCCATCCAGAAAGCATATACCCACACCAACTCCCCCAAAGAGGGTATGATCTCATCCTCCTCTAAATCTCTACTGCATTTTGTAGTTGACTTGTAGCAATCAGGAATTACACAAACACTGAAAAGATACTTGGTTGACACTGGTTGGAATAAATAATGCCAAAGCAGTAACAAATTCTGCTTCAGATAAATCTACAGTTCTTTCATGGCATAGAGGCCACTGTTCCCTGTCCTAATCCGCAGAGGATATAAATCACCTACTCTCCCAGGGTACCACCAGGTCTTTGGCTTTCTGAAGTCATCAGAGGTTCCAAATTTCATAACTCCAACTAAGTATAATACCTCCGAAGTCCCGCACGGGTTACATGAAAAAAAAAAAAAATTCAGTTTCAAGTGTGATTTAATTTTTTTAATTTAGCAAATGCTTGATTTTAAGGCGCTGCCAGAATCCTGCCAAGGGCCTATTCAAACACATTTCCGGGGCGCCTGGATGGCTCAGTCGATTAAGTGTCTGACTTCAGCTCCACTCATGATTTCATGGTTCATGACTTCCAGCCCCGCATCCGGCTCTCTGCTGTCAGCACAGAGCCTGCTTCAGATGCTCTGTCCACCCGCTCCCCTCTCCTGCTCGTGCTTTCTCTCTCTCTCTCAAAAATAAACATTTTTACTTTTTTTAATTTTGTTTTAAACATTTATTTATTTCTGAGAAACAGAGACAGAGCGTGAGCAGGGAAGGAGCAGAGAAAGAGAGGGAGACACAGATCTGAAGCAGGCTCCAGGTTCTGGGCTGTCAGCACAGAGCCCGACGTGGGGCTCGAACTCACAGACCGTGAGATCACAGCCAGAGCAAAAGTCGGACACTTAATCGACTGAGCCACCCAGGCGCCCCACTCAAAAATAAACATTTAAAAAAATAATAAAAATTAAAAAATAAAACACATTTTCTATACAGTCTTTCTCAGTGTGTCGACGAAATATATCATAAAACCTACAGGCTAAAATATTCTAAATTAAACAATAAAAATAAATAAAAGACTTTTTAGCCAAATGCCTCTAGCTGAAAAAACTAGATGATTTCAATTTTACATTAACAAACTGTCATCTCTATCATACTGTCATGTGAATACCTTATGTACCCATTTAAAATTTTTCTCCATAAAAAGTAAACATTTAGCTCTCCAATGAAAAAAAACTTGCTAATCTATGATTTTAGGGGTACCTAGCTGGCTCAGTTGGTGGAGCTGGAGCATGCCATTCTTGATCTCTACCCATTGGGAATAGAGATTACCAAAAAAAAAAAAAAAAAAAAAAAAAAACAACTTAAAAAAAAAAAAAATCGATGGTGGGGGGCACCTGGGTGGCTCAGTCCGTTGAGCCAGTCTTGATTTTGGCTCAGGTCACGATCTCACGGTTCAGGAGTCTGAGCCCTTTGTGGACCCAAATACAGAGCCTGCTTGGGATGCTCTCGCTCTCGCTCTCTGCCCCTCCCCTGCTCGTATGCGCTCTCTCTCTCTCAAAATAAATAAACTTAAAAAAAAAAACTGATGGTTTTAGAAAAGTAAGCTTGTAGTACCAACCAACGTCTTTGCATCATGAATAGTCATATTACCTACATAGTAGTCGATAGACTAATAAACTAGTGAATAATTTCTTTTGCTGGGAATTTAACACGTTAGTACTTAAGCCAAAGTTCTAGTCTACAAAAATTAATTAAGTTGTTCTAAATTACCAATAAAGAGTAATCCTTTGACAGTAGCTTTGACAGTACAGGATTCAAAGCCACCAATCCTATGTCTTTATGTGCTCTTGGGATATCAAGTCCCACAATGCTTTTTTCTTCCCAAGCATACACATATACACATTTACCTGACAGCCTCCTTCCCAGCCTTTATTGTCTGGAAGTACAGACAATAAAACCAATGAAACTCGTGCTCAGCCTCAACAACTCACTGTCATGCACTGTTACTCATTCCAGCCAAGTGGACATATTCTCAAAGTTTAGAACACAAAATGCATGATCCCTTTTACCCTAATCTTGAGAAATAATGTGCTTTAAAAAGTAAATCATCCAACAAGTTAACACCACATCCAATAGAGAGAGGCAAATGCCTGGCAGGTAATATGAAATAGCCGTACGAAATATGAAATAGTATAAACGAAACACACTAACTCTGCTACTAAAAACACTCACTGGTCAAACTATCAAAATTTACTTAGACTAATTTTTAGTTTCCCAAATCCCAAATATTTAGGAGCTATGGCACCCATTGCAGAATTATCAAAACTTCCATCTATTACAGCTCTTACCTAACAATCATTTATCTAACCAATCTTTTGATGAGTGGCTGCTATGTGCAAGATACTGTACTAGGAACTGCAAGGGAGAGAAGATTAATACAAAAAGATATAATCCTTAACTTCATGTAAACATAGGACAAGAATCCTACCAGGTAGGATACAAATATCATTAATAAAAACAAAATGTCACGGAAGTACACAAATATACAAGTTTGCTTTTTGTTTTTTTTTTTTTTTTTTAAAGGAAACCTAAACACAAATTGTAATTTAAGTCGGCATACACACAAGCTCTCAACCCTAAGTACTGCCTGCTGGTCCCTCAAAGAGAGGTCAAAGTTAGCTGAACAACCCTGCCAAAATGCCTCAGCTCTGTCTAGCCCCAAATAACTTGGTCAGATAGTGTAATTCAGTCTCTCTGGGTCTTTCAATTCTGGGCAGAAAGAACCACATGCGATTTCGTAAGGTAAAAACTATTACTATAAAAGATACTAACTTGGCGAGAAATGAAAAGTGGCATGCAGTTCCTTCTACGTGCAAGACATAAATACTTGAACTTGATTCATTCCCTTCAATCTCCTCCCAGCCTCCCTTCCTTCTCCCCACCCCCCCAACCGGGCAAAGGCAGGCAACTATTCTGTCAGGCAAAAAAATTACCTTCTGCGCTTGCTGTTAAGACAACCCCTATG
>NW_024420156.1:0-8644 GCF_014898765.1 Herpailurus yagouaroundi | reverse complement strand
GAAGCCCCCACTTTCTCAGCATTGTGGAGTGTGGTAACGGGGGAGAGTTTGAAGTTTAGGGCCTGTGCACTTCTCTCACAGACTCCAAAATTCCTGGAAGTTCCTGTAACCGTTGTTATAAACGGGGCTTTGAAGCAGGACGTCTGGGCTCTGCGGGGACACTTCTCCGGGCCCTGGGCAGGCCGCCGCCCCCTCCTGCCCTGGGCGATTAGCACCTTTCCTGGGCAAGACCTCAACCCCCTGGGTGTGAAGCGTGTTCATTTTGCAATGCAAACACCATCACTCGCTTTATTGGTTTGTTATATCAGCCTCTGAAGCAGGCAATTATTGGTGTGAACATACACGTAAAAAAACGTAATTTTATCGAGTTACGAGTGTGCAACAGTGTAAACAGGTGGGAGTGCGATTCCTGGAAGATGTGCTGAGGACAACGCGGGTCAGCAGGCTGAGGGGTCTTCGGACGGAGCAAGGATGCCTCAAACCCGGGAGGAGGCGGCAACACTAAGCCTCAGAGCTGAAATGTCTGGTCCGTGTAAACTTTGGGGCGTAAACTTTAGGCTCCGGGCGGCTCCCTTCTGCTCTGGGAGCGTCCCTACCCGGCTGGGGCCCGGGGCGGAGGTCGGAAACGGCCCGGACCAATGCTTGTCCAGGCGGGGGTCTGTGGCCGGGAGGGCCGAGTTCGGCCGGTCCCCCCACGGCGGGTGGGCTGCCTGCACTTGGACGCGCTCCGGTCCTGCTTTGGAAACTCCGTGGAAACGGAGTCTGCGACGCGCAGCAGGCCGGCTCCCCGTTTGCTCCTCCTCCGCGCGGGGCGGGGCCCGTTAGGCGCAAAAGGGCTTGCCCCCGGCCTTGGGCGCCGCCAGCAGCTCCTTGGCTGAGCCTGCGGTCGGGGCGTCGTGGGGCGCGGCGGGCGGGAAAGCGCGCGCCAGGGGCGTCGTCAGCACGTTGGCACCTGCCCCCAGAGAGCGTCCCAGCGGTCCTGGGTCCAGGAGGGCGCCCTTGGCGGTGGCCCAGGCCTGGTTCAAAGTGCTGTGCCTGAGGATAGGGTCGTGAAAGACCCCATCCACCCAGTTTCTGAGACTGGTTACCGGGGAGTCCTGGTGCCTGTCCCGGGCACCCGTGGGGGCCGGGGCCGCAGGCGAGGACGACGCAGGAGCCAAGGAGGCGGCCGCAGGGGCAGCGGAGCCTTGGCGCTTCAGCATGCACGAGGGGAACTCAGTCTGGCTCAGGGCTGTGGCGGCCGCGGTGGCCGTGTGAGCCAGCGACCAGATGCGCGGCTTGGCCTCGAGGCCCGCCGTCGCCCCAGCCGGCGCGAAGCCCAGCTTGGCCTCGCAGGCCTGCGAGCCGCCCCCAGCGCCAGGCTGCTGCTCGGGCGCAGCCGCCGCGCTCCGGAGGCAGCTTCTGGCCCTCTCCAGGTCCTGGTCCAGGGCGGCCGCGCCACCGGCGGCCAGGGGCATCCGGAGGGTGCCGGAAGCCTCCTTTCCCGGGGCGCTCGGACCGTCAGGCGCGGCGGGGATGCGCTCCAGACCGCCGTCCAGGGGCTGGAAGGGCGGTTTCAGCTCGCAGTCAGGGGGCTCCGCCTCCAGCGGGTCGAAATCCTCCAAGTCTGTGAGTTCTACATCCTTCTCCCCTTTGCCCACCGTCTCTGCGCGGGGTAGAAAGAGGGGCCAGTGCAGGAAGAGAGGAAGGCGCTAATCTGGACCTCACTCTTCCTTCCCACCTCTGCCGCATAGTTATGGGCCCGCCCCCCGCCCCCAAGCTAGGAGAAGCACCTGTACCTCCCACCTGCTCCAGAACCCCAAGTGGTAACAGAGAAGCCTAGCTTCAATGGGGGGGAGGGGGGGGGAGGTGGAGTGTGTCTGTTGTTTTAAGGGCTATTTTGGATTTCTTTAAGCCTGTTCCCAGTTACTCCCGCAGGCCCCCAGGTCAGGGCCCCAGTGGGTCAGCTCATTTCACTTGTTGCCCGTGCCCTGACAGTTTGCTCTTACTACCCCGGGTTCAATGTCTTCAGAGGTCCCAGAACCCAAGAAGAAGGCACAGGGAGTCCCCGGCCTCGGTGCCCCAGCCTTAGCATTGCAGGTCCCACCCACCTTCGTTCGTGGTGCTCTTGAGGGGCTCCTCCCTGGCCGCCTCTTCGCCCCCTTCTTCCTCCTCGCCCTCCGCGTAGGGTCGCTTCTCATCCGCGCATTTGTTCCTCGGGGGCCACGTCATCTTGTTCTCCTTCTTGAGGCGCCGGCGCGCGTTGGCGAACCAGGTGGACACCTGCGTGAGGGTCATCTTGGTGATGATGGCCAGCATGATCTTCTCGCCCTTGGTGGGGTACGGGTTCTTGCGGTGCTCCTGCAGCCAGGCCTTGAGCGTGCTGGTGGTCTCGCGCGTGGCGTTCTTCCGCCGCGTGCCGCTGTCCATGGTCCCGTACCTGGAGACAGGCTGGGCAATGGGGCGCTGGGCCGAGACGCTTGCGGCGCGGGCGGCCGGCCAAGGCCCAGGCAGGCTTTCAGTCCCCGTCGTGGGAGTGTGTTTACGGTGGTGAGACCTGGGTCAAACCCAGGCCCCTGGTTCCTCGCCACGGCCCACAGGCACAGCCTTTTGTGGCCCAAGATGTTTACATTTGATTCAACTTACAGGGAGCCTGGGCTCCTTCCTAGCCGGAGTGGAATGCGGGCTCAAGGCCTGGCCAGGTCTCTGTCACCCTACATAGACATCTATTTCTTCAGGTTCCTTTATGGGGCCCCTCGCCTACCCTTTTGATCCCCGAACCACAGAAATGTGAACCCAACTATGTAACAGCAGTGGGCAGGGGTGGTCATTAGTGTCCGTGGGGAGAGAGCGTCCAGACGGCCTATGTGGACTTCCTGCAGTTAACTTTATAATTGTCACCCTCCTCCCCCCAAGATGGGCCACGCATCTCTGGATGAGCAGACTGGACTCCCCCCTTCTGGTTCCCACCAAAGGGAAAGGTGGGCTGGGCTCTTGGGCAGAGGGAGGCGTCTGAAGCCTGGGCAGGGAGACTTGACAGCCGCCTAGAACCACAGTGCAGGAGGGCTGTGAGGGTCCAGACAGCGAAGGGAGAGAGAGGGAGAGGCCGGGGACGCATTTGCCCAGTGGGGCAAGGATTGCCAAGGGGGCGGGGCTCGGACTAACGCAAGGTCAGCTGAAACCTGACCCGAAATCCCTCCCCTAGCCGCCCAAAGATTCACAGGGGGCGTGGGGCTGGTGGTGCGGAGTTTGACGACTGAATGGAGCGCAGGGGCCCGGGCGGGGGGCAGTGAGGAGGGATTCTGTCCGCTGGTCCCTCACCTGTCGTAGGGGTACTGGCCCAGCGCCGGCTCGTAGGGGTAGTAGGCGGCGGCCGCAGCAGGCGCGAGGCCCGCATGCGCAGATCCCGGCGCGTCCTTGGAGTCGAAGCCATTCTGTAGGATCCCACGCGCCTGGGGTCGCAGCTTCCGGGAGGCGACCCAGCTCAACCCCAGCCCCCCAGGCCCCTTGGCTCCTGCACGCTTTGCACAGACCTCTGGGCAGCCTCATAAGCCACCCCCACCCCTGGACTCTCTCTTGGGGCCAGGGAGCAAAGAAGCCTCAAGATGGGGAGAGAGGACGCGCAGAATTGGGGGGGGGGGTCGGGGAGTAGGAGAGAGAAGAATGAGGTTGGAGGGAGAGGGGGGCAGAGGGGACAGGTGGGGGTTGGGAGACAGCAGGAGGGAGCACCCGGACCCAAGAAGAGGACCGACCGACCGCAGGGAGGAAGGCGGAGCGAGGGGGGAGACGAGCTGGCGGGAGGAGGGGGAAGGGAGCAGGGGAGGGCCAAGCGGTGGGGCACTGGGAGGGAGGAGGAGGGAGACCGGGAGGAGTGAAGGTAGGGAGCTCAGAGGAGGAAGGCGCGGGACAAGGGGCGGGCGCCGAGCTCGAGCTCTGCGGGCGGGCGGTGCTGGGAGGAACCCGGCCAGGAGGCTCCCCCTGCAGCGTGGGGTCCTGGGCACTTGCGCCCGCGCCTCGGGCTTCCTGGGAGGTGGGCTGGGCAAATAGGGGGCAGGGGCGTGGCGTGGCGGAGGAAGGCTTCAGACAATCCCCTCCCCTTACCAGCGAGTAGAAGGCGGACGCCTCGGAGCCGTAGGTCACGTAGTTGCCGTAGCCCTGCGAGCCGCCATACGGGCCCCCGTACACCCCAAGCGCCGCGGCCGAGTTGAGCTCGTGGCGCGCGGTGGCCAGCAGCCGACTCTCGTAGACCGGGCAGTAGACGGGTGCCTGGGCCGAGGCGGCGGGCCCCGAGTCGGCCAGCGTGCGGCCGCCGGACTCGCAGCACGTGCTCAGGGAGTTGGTGGTCATCAGGAACTGGGGGAGAGAGGGGCCGCGAGGAAGGGCCGGCGCCCGGGGGTGAGGGGGGCGCGCCGCCCAGGGGACCCTGCCCCACTGCCCGGGGCGTACTGCCATCCACGCCGCGCGTTCCCTCCTGCCGCGAGTGCGCTTGGCTGGGCCTCCTCCAGCCACTGGGGGACCAGCCCTACCAGGCCCCGGAGTTTTCACACGCACCCCGGGTGTGTGGGTGTGTGTGTGTGGGGGGGGTGGTGTCCCAAGGCCGCGCACGCCCTCCTGTGCCACGACGTCTCTCCTGGGGTGATGGTGAGGGTCACAGAAAGCGAGAGACAAGGGGGGCCCGCACGTCAGAGTCTCTCGGCGCCCCTGTCCTCCCCGGGGCTGGGTGCAAGGAGCGCCTGGTACAGGCCCCGCTCTCTGGGAAGCGACCCCGGGTCGCTGGACAGCCTGCCGGCCGGCGTGTCCGGCCGCGTTCCCCGCACCCTCGCGGGGCCCCCTTACCTGGGGTGCGGAGGAATAGGGGTATCCAAACTGCGGGTAGGACATGGCGGGGCCGGCGGGGTCCTGCGCGTGGTCGCCCGCGTGGCGCGGCCACTGCTCCGGGGCCGCCGGCTCCTAGGCGCTGGGAGGGCGAAGCGGAAGAGCGGGTTAATTCATCCACGCGCCCCGCAAACTTTTCTAACCCGGTGGGAAAGTGAGCCGCGGCGGCCGCACCGAGCCTTTTAGCCTCACGTTCCCGAGCCTCGAGGGGGCTCTGGGACCAGCCCGCCTCGCAGCGGCGACACAAATACATATTTTGCAAAAAAGGGGGAAAAAAAAAACCACCGAGTTGCGCGAACCCGTCAAGTCAAATGTGCTTGGCTTTCAGCGGCGGGGGCGCTGACGTCAGCCCACGCCGCGCAGCTCTGCCGGGCCGCAGACGTGCGGGTCACTGGCGGCGGCCGGGCTGCGGGGCTGCGGGGCTGCGGGGCGGGGGCGCCGCGCGGGGCGAAGAGGCCACAACAGGCTCTGACAAATGAATTCCGTCCGTGGAGTCAATATCGCCCCCACGAATGCCGTTTCTCCTTAGTCACCGAGGATGGGAAGCACTTTTAATTAGAAATTAATTAATGAGCACCTGCGCCTGCCCGCCCCACTGTAATCATTAGTCTCAATTACAAATGAGACATGTGAAGGGACACACGAGCGAGTCTCCACTGAAGATGTAATCAACAGTTAAAATTAGCCGGGCGCTGGCGCAGGCGGCCGGGCCTCCGCGCCCCGCTCGGCGGCAGGTGCCGGAGGGCGGCTCCGCAGGCCCGCGCGCGACCCCGACTATTGTTTCACTGGCTCTCCGCTCGGCCTCCCGCCGGTTCGAACCCTGCTCCGGGGCGGGGAGCTCCAGAACCAGATGCGGCTGCCACTGTGCGCGTCCGAAGGGCAACCTGCTCTCAGGTGTGCGGGTCCCGCGAACTCCCCAGAGCCATCCACTCCGGGCCTCGGTGGTCCAATTGCCGCGGGGCTCTGCGTCTGCCCGCCAGCCTGTCCCCCGGGAACGCCACCCCCCCCGCCCCCGCGCGTCCCACCCCCGGTCCTGTGAGTTCCTGCACAGCGAGCGGCCCTCCCTTTCCTCCTCCACCCCCTTCCGCGGCCGCCCTCCCAGCCTCCCCCTGCCCCTCGCGGCTGAACCCGGGACTGCCAGACAGCCCTGCGCGCTCCGCCGCCCTGCTCCGGGGCCCCTCCGGGTTAGGTGCAGGGGAGGGAGCGCCGGGACGCCTTCCCCTGCCCGTTTTGCATAGCTCTGGGCCCGGGGCGTTCGGGGCAGTCTGGGGGCTGGGGGACAGCCGTGCGCCCTCTCCAGGACTTTCCATCGGGTCCCGGTCCTGGGACCCAGCTCGAATGCAAAGCGGAGGCCAGCACGCAGGCTGCAAACGGGCGCCCGGGCACCCCGAACCCGCGGTCGGCCGGCCGGGAGGGGAGCTGTGCGCGGCGGCGCTGTGCAGACTTGCTCGGAAAGATTCCTGGGTTCAGACCTGTGAATCGCCCCAGGGTCACCCTCTAATTAATGATGACGTTCTCGCCCTCTCCCCAGCTGCAAACCTGCCTCCCAGAAACGAAATCTGCCCGCTCTGACAGCTCGGTTGAAGGTGATTGATGACTGTCTGGAGACCACAGTACGCATCATATAATATCTGCTGCGTAATTGCTTTAATTTACAGATGAATATACGAGCTCTCCGATCGCGCTGAACCACAGCCGGCCACGTCCGAGCTGCTTGCGAAGGAAAATCATCGGAAATAATGAATAGCCGCCCCATGCAAATTATTCAGACAGTTTAAGCGTCTGTAGCCGGGAGAGATATATAAAGAACACGAGTCAAATGACATTAATAATTGTTTCTGAATTCTGTATTGATCTCGTGGCGGCCGTGTTTATTTCTTTCTCACCTGAATTGCTAATATCACCTTCCTGTAAATAATAAGAAACTAGCCACCGGGGCTTCTGGGGCAGAAATGAATCTCTCAGTCGCTTTCCCTCTTCCTCCTCTGCTCCTCCCCCCCCCCCCCCCCCCCCCCCCAACTCCTTCCAGTTTTCCAGGCTTCTGCTGTGGCTTTTCTGAACATCCTCCTACTTTCCATTATTTATTGTTTACAAACAGCTCGCTCTCTCCTGGTAATGAGGTTTGGGCGACGGAGGGGCCCGAGCCACGGGTGGCCGAGGGGGCTCCGGGAGCAGCAATCCGGGGCAAAGGTGCCTTCAGCCCCTTGTCCTCACCCCACTCCCAAGGCCCAACCCCAGCGATCGTGAGCCCTCGGCTGGCAGGGGGAGGACGGCCACCGCCCAGGTCCCAGCGGCACCGAGCCACCGCGCTCTGGCTTGCTGGGCATCACACCCAGGCCTGCGCCCCCTGCCCTTCCTCACCCGGGCCACAGCTCGCGGGGAACGGCGCCCCCTGAACACGCCAACATTCATCTTGTGAGCAGCCTTCGGAGCCCGGAGCCCTGGAGGGCACAGGCTGTCAGTGGAGGCCTCAGGGGGGTCAAGGGCTTCCTTTGAGCATCACTGCAACGTTTCCCTTTCCAGCCTGGGTCGTAAAAAGACGCCCCCAGTCCCCACCCGCTGGCCCGGTTCTCCCAGGCAACCTGGACTCCTAATCCAGAAATCAAGCTCACCGACTACTTTCCAAGGCCTCCGCTTCCTCCGCTTCCCGCCGGCTCCAGGCCTGCCGCACCCTGGCGGCCACCCTGTCTGGGGAAGCTCGGTGCTGTTGTGAGGAGCCTGGCGACCTTGCCCCGGCTCACCCAGGCCCCGCGACCCGATCCTGGATGCAGGGCTGGCCAGGCCTGTCTCCCGACTGGCGCACACCCTGGCATCTCGCTGACGCCCTGCGCCTGGCTGAGGCCGGCCTCCTGCAACCGAGATACTTTCTGGTTTATCTTTGTCCCTCGGCAAACGCCGGAATAACTCTCCGAGTGCCCTTTCCCGAAAGGCTGAGGCCCCGGGGTTTCCCTCCCAGAGCGGGCAGAACGGGAGGGTGGGCATCTCAGGTACCATCAGCTAAATGCTCCTGCACAGACGCGCTTGCTGAACCCAAGTCCCTCGAGGGACCCTCGGTTCTAAATACACCCCCGAGAGAGGCTCCCCGGGGACCGAGCAGCGGCTAAGCTCGGGAGAGGTGCCCCCGCCAGCCTGTTGAGTGCTGAAGGAGCCCAGGGCCAGGGGGCCTGAGGACGGTTAGCGCCCAACGTTAGAGGCCTACGGGTCGCCCTCTTCGCCCCGGGGTGGGGGGGGGGCGTGCTGTAGGCCGCTGAGGGCCTCTGGGAGGTAGGCCGCGCCCTAACGTTCCACCCCGCCCCGCTCCCCGTGGGGCTTCGCTCCCGAGCCCCGCCGAGGCCAGGCGCTCCCCGCGGTTCCCTGAGTCGTCCCCCGGGGCCACCCCGTCCTCCGCACCGAGAGCCTCCGGGGGCTCGCTCCAGCCCGACGAAGTTGACCTCAGGCAGAGGGCGGAGGCTGGAGCGCGCGGAGCCGGGCGAGGGCCAGCCCTCGGGGCGCCGGTGCCCGCCCACTGCTTGCGGACACCCGGGCGGGGTGTGGCGCTGAAAGGCGTTCTGGATGTCGCTGGCGCCGAGGTCGGCGGGTCACTCCTTCGCGGCCGGTCCTCCGGGTCTCACGCGAAGTGAGGCGGGCGAGCTGCAGGCAGGCGCGCGGAATCCTGCTCCCGAACCGCCTGCACCCCTCCCCTCCGCCCCCCACCGTTTCGCTCCGGCTCTCCCGCCGCGCCCCCGCCGCCCGCCCGCAGGGCGCCGCCCGAGCGGGAAAGGCGCGCGGTCGGGGCGTCCCGGGGCAGGCC
>NW_024420155.1:2967-4671 GCF_014898765.1 Herpailurus yagouaroundi | reverse complement strand
GGGAGACACGGACATTGATTGGCTTTTGTGGGTCTTCGTCATTGGCTCTGAGCTGTGCTTACAGCCCCTGACATGCTGCAGCTGACTGAATTGGTCCAAGAGCGCCAAAGTCATCATTCACTGAAAAACTCAAAGTATCCACAGCCTGTTTACAGACACACCCTAGAGGAGCCTCCAGACTTTTCACTCTATCAAAAGACCATGACAAGCACACCAAGGCACAGGGCAGGAGACACAGACAAAAAAGGGGAAAGGCTCTGAGGAAGACGCTCCCCAAGCCCCCAGAGCCCACAGAGGTAGGAAGATGCTCTGATTCCTGGGACTTGGATTTTTACGGCATGGCAGCACAGGCCCACTGGGAGAGGTCAAGCCCAGGTGACGCCATCCAACTCTAAGATAGAATGGGGACAATTCAAAGAGTGTGGGGTTTTTGGTTATTTGTTTTTGCCTTGTGTCATGCGCCCAAGATCCTTGACCATTTCCAACCTGGAGTAGAGACCCTTGACAACACAATCTAAGGAGCTCTTCATGAAGGACCACTCTGACCTTAAGGCTGTGCCATTACATTCACAGTGGGAGAACAGGACGACATAGGTTCCTGTCCACGTGGCAAGAACCTGGTCTCCTCAGGACCCACTGTGGAGACTTTGGGCGGAGGAGGGCATGCATCCATGCTGATAAGAACCGGTTTCATCAGGACCCCCTGTGGAGGATTCCAGAGCGAGGGCCCAGGTCCACACCGACATGAACCCTGTTTCGTCAGGACCCGCTGTGGAGGATTCGGGAGGGCGAGGGCCCACGTCCAAACTAACAAGAACCCGGTCTCCTCAGGCCCTGCTGTGGAGACTTGGGGTGGACAAGGGCCCGTGTCCACACGGACAAGAACCAGTTTCCTCAGGACACCCTGTGGAGGATTCGAGACGACGAGAGCCCACGTCCACACCAACAAGAACCCGGTTTCATCAGGACATGTTGTGGAGGATTCAGGAGGACCTGGGCCTGGGTCCACACAGACAAGTACCCGGTCTCCTCAGGACCCACTGTAGAGGATTCAGAGGGACGTGGCCCCATGTCCACACTGACAAGAACTCAGTCTCCTCAGGACCCACTGTGGAGGATTCAGGGGGACGTGGCCCCGCGTCCAAACCGACAATAACCCAGTCTCCTCAGGCCCCGCTGTGGAGACTTCAGATGGACGAGGGCCCATGTCCACGCTGACAAGAACCGGTTTCATCAGGACCCCCTGTGGAGGATTTGAGAGGAGGAGGGCCCACGTCCAAACCGAGAAGAATCCGGTCTCCACAGGGCCCGCTGAGGAGGATTCGGGAAGACAAGGGCCCACATCCAAACCGACAAGAACCCGGTCTCCTCAGGACCCGCTGTGGAGACTTCGGAGAGACGAGGGCCCGTGTCCACACCGACAAGAACCTGGTTTCGTCAGAACCCGCTGTGGAGACTTCGGGGAGACGAGGGCCCATGTCCACACCGACAAGAACCCGGTTTCGTCAGAACCCGCTGTGGAGGATTCGGGAGGACCTGGGCCTGCGTCCACACGGACAAGAACCCGGTCTCCTCAGGACCCACTGTGGAGGATTCAGGGGGACGTGGCCCTGCGTCCACACAGACAAGAACCCAGTCTCCTCAGGACCCACTGTGGAGGATTCAGGGGGACGTGGCCCCGCGTCCACACTGACAAGAACCCGG
>NW_024420155.1:2015-2957 GCF_014898765.1 Herpailurus yagouaroundi | reverse complement strand
AGGATTCAGGGGGACGTGGCCCCGCGTCCACACTGACAAGAACCCGGCCCTCTCAGGACCCACTGTAGAGAATTCAGGGGGACATAGCCCCGCGTCCACACAGACAAGAACCTGGTCTCCTCAGGACCCGCTGTGGAGGATTCAGGGGGACGTGGCCCTGCGTCCACACTGACAAGAACCCGGTCTCCTCATGACCCGCTGTGGAGACATCGGGTGGACGAGTGCCCACGTCCACAGGGACAAGAACCCGGTCCTCTCAGGACCCAGTGTAGAGAATTCAGGGGGACATAGCCCCGCGTCCACACGGACAAGAACCCGGTCTCCTCAGGACCCGCTGTAGAGGATTCAGGTGGACGTGGCCCTGCATCCACACTGACAAGAACCCGGTCTCCTCAGGACCCACTGTGGAGGATTCAGGGGGACGTGGCCCCGCGTCCAAACCAAGAAGAACGCGGTCTCCACAGGACCTTCTGTGGAGACTTCGGGGGGATGAAGGCCCGTGTCCACACTGACAAGAACCCGGTTTCGTCAGGACCCGCTGTGGAGGATTCGGGAGGACCTGGGCCTGCATCCACACCGACAAGAACCCGGTTTCGTCAGGACCCGCTGTGGAGGATTCGGGAGGACCAGGCCTCTGTCCACACAGACAAGAACCCAGTCTCCTCAGGACCCGCTGTGGAGGATTCAGGGGGACGTGGCCCCGCGTCCACACTGGGGGACGTGGCCCTGCGACCACACGGACAAGAACCCGGTCTCCTCAAGTCCCGCTGTGGAGACTTCGGGGAGATGAGGGCCCATGTCCACACCGACAAGAACCCGGTTTTGTCAGGACCGGCTGTGGAGGATTCGGGAGGACCTGGGCCTGCGTCCACACAGACAAGAACCCAGTCTCCTCAGGACCCACTGTGGAGGATTCAGGGGGACGTGGCCCTGCGTCCACAC
>NW_024420155.1:0-2005 GCF_014898765.1 Herpailurus yagouaroundi | reverse complement strand
AGGACCCACTGTGGAGGATTCAGGGGGACGTGGCCCTGCGTCCACACGGACAAGAACCCGGTGTCCTCATGACCCGCTGTGGAGACGTCGGGTGGACGAGTACCCACGTCCAGACTGAGAAGAACCCGGTGTCCTCACAACCCGCTGTGGAGACTTCTGGTGGATGAGGGCCCACGTCCACACCGACAAGAACCCGGTTTCATCAGGATCTGCTGTGGATTCGGGATGACCTGGGCCTGTGTCCAGACAAGAACCTGGCCTCCTCAGGAGCCACTGTGGAGGATTCGGGAGGATGAGGGCCCACATCCAAACCAACAAGAACCCGGTCTCCTCAACACCCACTCTGGAGGATTCAGGGGGGATGTGGCCCCGCGTCCACACAGACAAGAACCCGGTTTCCTCAGGACCCGCTGTGGAGGATTCGGGAGGACCTGGGCCTGCGTCCACACAGACAAGAACCCGGTCTCCTCAGGACCCGCTGTGGAGGATTCAGAGGTTCCTGACCCGCGTTCACACTGACAAGAACCCTGTCTCCACAGGACCCGCTGAGGAGGATTCGGGAGGACGAGGGCCCGCGTCCAAACCGACAAGAACCCGGTTTCATCAGAACCTGCTGTGGAGACTTCGGGGAAAGGAGGGCCCGTGTCCACACCGACAAGAACCCGGTTTCGGGGCGCCTGGGTGGCGCAGTCGGTTAAGCGTCCGACTTCAGCCAGGTCACGATCTCGCGGTCCGGGAGTTCGAGCCCCGCGTCGGGCTCTGGGCTGATGGCTCAGAGCCTGGAGCCTGTTTCCGATTCTGGTCTCCCTCTCTCTCTGCCCCTCCCCCGTTCATGCTCTGTCTCTCTCTGTCCCAAAAATAAATAAACGCTGAAAAAAAAAATTAAAAAAAAAAAAAAAAGAACCCGGTTTCGTCAGAACCAGCTGTGGAGGATTCAGGGGGACCTGGCCCCGCGTCCACACTGACAAGAACCCGGTCTCCTCAGGACCCGCTGTGGAGGATTCAGGGGGACGTGGCCCCGCGTCCACACGGACAAGAACCCAGTCTCTCAGGACCCGCTGTGGAGGATTCAGGGGACGTGGCCCCGCGTCCACACGGACAAGAACCCGGTCCTCTCAGGTCCCGCCAAGGGAGGAGCAGGTGAGGAGAAAGCCAGGCCCCGGTAAGAGGAGCTTCCGGAACCTGGAGGCTGAGGGGGGCGGTGTTCCCCAGACCCTGGGGGGAAAGGACCCTGCGCGGCGTCATGCGCGGTGACACTGTGTCCCCCGCGGGGCTTACCTCACCGGCGCTGGGCGGCGGGGCCGCGCCGCCGTGTTCCTGCTCCGCGCCCACTCGGTTCCCGCCGCTGCCTCATGCGGTTCGCGGTCCAGGAGCGGGGTCGGTCCCCTGGCGGAGCTTGCACTCCCGCCGCTCTGGCCTCGCGGGTCCCTTCAGCCTCCGCGCGGGGCGGGGTGTCCCTCCCGAGTCTGCGACGGCGCCGTGGGGAGTTCGGTGCGACACCCCGGAGCTGCAGGTCGCTCCGGGCAGGACAGACGTGCTCACGGGGTCGGTTCCTCCGCGGCCAGGAGCACAGAGCCGCTCTCCGCCCCCGTGCGTCTTCCTCCGTTTCTGTCCCCAGTGCCCTGTCCTGGCACAGCAGGCCTGCCACCTCCTTGCTCAGATTTCCTCTGGGGCACGTCGTTCCTTCTGCGGCGGTTGCAAATGGCACCGTCTCTTCCTTTCTCTTTCCGACGGGTCGGCAGGAGCGTGCAGACGTGCACGTGGTGTGTGTGTGCTGATGTCCCATCCTGCGAGTGTCCTCGTTTATCCTTCCGTTGCCCTTGGAAATAACGCCGCCAGTTACGTTACCAGCAAAAGTGGGTTTATTCAGGAGTAGCGGAGAACTGCCATCCGGGCCCAGCAAGCTGTGGCAAAACCTCGGCCAGGTGGGGAGCACACGGAGAGGAACGCTGTTTCCTGAGAAGAGGAAGTTGGGAGGCTGGTTTTGAAGCGAGGTCCGCAGGAG
>NW_024420154.1:0-1418 GCF_014898765.1 Herpailurus yagouaroundi | reverse complement strand
AAGAGTGCAAGAGGGTTCCCGTTTCTCCACATCCTCTCCAGCATCTAGAGTCTCCTGATTTGTTCATTTTGGCCACTCTGACTGGCGTGAGGTGATATCTGAGTGTGGTTTTGATTTGTATTTCCCTGATAAGGAGTGACGCTGAACATCTTTTCATGTGCCTGTTGGCCATCCAGATGTCTTCTTTAGAGAAGTGTCTATTCATGTTTTCTGCCCATTTCTTCACTGGGTTATTTGCTTTTTGGGTGTGGAGTTTGGTGAGCTCTTTATAGATTTTGGAGACTAGCCCTTTGTCCGATATGTCATTTGCAAATATCTTTTCCCATTCCGTTGGTTGCCTTTTCGTTTTGTTGGTTGTTTCCTTTGCTGTGCAGAAGCTTTTTATCTTCATAAGGTCCCAGTAATTCACTTTTGCTTTTAATTCCCTTGCCTTTGGGGATGTATCGAGTAAGAGATTGCTACGGCTGAGGTCAGAGAGGTCTTTTCCTGCTTTCTCCTCTAAGGTTTTGATGGTTTCCTGTCTCACATTCAGGTCCTTTATCCATTTTGAGTTTATTTTTGTGAATGGTGTGAGAAAGTGGTCTAGTTTCAACCTTCTGCATGTTGCTGTCCAGTTCTCCCAGCACCATTTGTTAAAGAGACTGTCTTTTTTCCATTGGATGTTCTTTCCTGCTTTGTCAAAGATGAGTTGGCCATACGTTTGTGGGTCTAGTTCTGGGGTTTCTATTCTATTCCATTGGTCTATGTGTCTGTTTTGGTGCCAATACCATGCTGTCTTGATGATGACAGCTTTGTAGTAGAGGCTAAAGTCTGGGATTGTGATGCCTCCTGCTTTGGTCTTCTTCTTCCAAATTACTTTGGCTATTCGGGGCCTTTTGTGGTTCCATATGAATTTTAGGATTGCTTGTTCTAGTTTCGAGAAGAATGCTGGTGCAATTTTGATTGGGATTGCATTGAATGTGTAGATAGCTTTGGGTAGTATTGACATTTTGACAATATTTATTCTTCCAATCCATGAGCAGGGAATGTCTCTCCATTTCTTTAAATCTTCTTCAATTACCTTCATAAGCTTTCTATAGTTTTCAGCATACAGATCCTTTACATCTTTGGTTAGATTTATTCCTAGGTATTTTATGCTTCTTGGTGCAATTGTGAATGGGATCAGTTTCTTTATTTGTCTTTCTGTTGCTTCATTGTTAGTGTATAAGAATGCAACTGATTTCTGTACATTGATTTTGTATCCTGCAACTTTGCTGAATTCATGTATCAGTTCTAGCAGACTTTTGGTGGAGTCTGTCGGATTTTCCATGTATAATATCATGTCATCTGCAAAAAGCGAAAGCTTGACTTCATCTTTGCCAATTTGGATGCCTTTGATTTCCTTTTGTTGTCTGATTGCTGATGCTAGAACTTCCAGC
>NW_024420153.1:0-3767 GCF_014898765.1 Herpailurus yagouaroundi | reverse complement strand
CCCCCAAAAATGAAGTTCCTGTTCATATGCATTTTGAATTTCATACTTACTGTGGCACTCGATAAATTCATCACTGTTGTTCAATTCTCTGATGAAATCCTTAAAACTCACCACTTCATCTTTTTTTAAAAAAGAAAGAATTTAGATATTATTGTAAAAAGGACCATTTGATGTTATAACACCAGAGCTATAAACACAAAAATAATGGAGAGGACTGATAATCCTATTGTGACACATGTGATATGCAGAATAGACCTAAAATAAAGCTGTCAGAGATGCACTTTGAACATCAATTCCTCTGATAAAAACCCATAAATTGATAGACAAGAAACAATTTTTAATTTCTCTTTTAAAATATATATGGCAGTATATTTCCTTTGGCATTTAGAGTGAAACTTCTGAAACACGCAAAATTTGTTACTTTAAATTGAAATAATTACTCACCATTAGGATGAGTGTTTCCAAAGTCTCCTTTATTTTATCATCTGATAGATTCCAATGGCATTTAAATTTTGCTGAAGTACAGGAATGTCTTTAAGTTCATTTGTGTAAATGTTGATGTTGTAAAATTGATTTTTATTTCCTGGGAAGAGATAATCACCTTCAGTTAGAAAGGAATTTTCATGTTTCTCCTTTATATTTTAATTTTTTTTAATGTTTGTTTATTTTTGACAGAGAGAGAGAGAAAGACAGAGCATGAGCTGGGGAGGGGCAGAGACAGAGGGAGACACAGAATCTGAAGCAGGCTCCCGGCTCTGAGCTGTCAGCACAGAGCCTGACACGGGGCTCGAACTCACAGACCGCGAGATCATGACCTGAGTTGAAGTCAGACGCTCAACCGACTGAGCCACCCAGGCACCCATCTCCTTTATATTTTAAAAAAAGTGGGGAAAAAAATCTCCCAAGATATAAAATTATACTTAAGAGAAAAGGCAGTATTTGTATTTATTTATGTACCTAAAATAATTTAAAATAGGTGACAATAGGTACACATAAATGTATAAATATAAGTAAGGAAACTGGGGGAAAGAAACAGAAGAGCAGCAAAAATAAGACAAAAGAGAGCAACAGACAAAGTACATTTCATAAGGTCATATACATTAAATTTTGCAACAATATCAAATGTGTATGCATCTAACAAGAGCCTTCCAAATATAGCAAAAACTTGCAGAATTAAAGGGAGGAATGCATGAACCCATAATCAGAACTGCAGATTTGAAAATCTTGCACTTAGTAATTAATAGAACAACTAGAATAAACATCAGTAAGAATGAAGGGCACCTGGGTGGCTCAGTCAGTTAAGTGTCTGACTTTGGCTTAGGTCACAATCTCACAATTCATGAGTTAGAGCCCTGTGTTGGGCTCTGTGCTGACAGCTCAGAGCCTGGAGCCTGCTTTGGATTCTGTGTTTCCCTCTCTCTCTGCCCTTCCCCTGCTCGTGTTCTCGTTCTCTCTCTCTCTCTCTCTCTCTCTCTCTCTCTCTCTCTCTCCCTCTCCCAAAAATAAATATTAAAACAAAAAAAATTTTTAATGTTTAAAAAAATCAGAAATTAGAATATCCAACAAAACTAGCAAACAATCTAACCTAATGATATTTATAGAACACTACCCAACAACTACAGAATATACATTCTTTCAAGTGCACATGGAATATTCACCTAAGTAGACCACATGCTAGTCTTTAAACCAAATCTTAATGAATTTAAAAGAATTTAAATTGTACGAAATAAATTCTCTGACCAAGGTGTATTAAATTAGAAATCAGTAACAAGATCCCTAGCACATGTCCAAATATTTGGAAATTAAATAATATAGTTCTTTAATTTTTTTAATGTTTATTTATTTTTGAGAGACAGAGAGAGGCAGAGCGTGGGTGGGAGAGGGGCAGACAGAGAGGGAGACACAGAATCCGAAGCAGGCTCCAGGCTCTGAGCCATCAGCACAGAGCCCGACACGAGGCTCCAACCCAGGAACCACGAGATCACGACCTGAGCCGAAGTCGGACACTTAACCAACTGAGCCACCCAGGTGCCCCTAAATAGTACATTTCTAAATAACTCATGTTTCAAATGAGATATCACAAGGTAAATTAGAAAATATTTTAAATAAGTGATTATCAAATCACAACATATAAAATTTTGTGAGATGCTGTGAAAGTGCTCAGAGGGAAATTTGTAGTTTTAAATGCTGGAAAGGTATAAAATCAGTAGTACAAAAAGCAGTGGTATGAAATTCTTTTTTCTTAATGTTTATTTTTGAAAGAGAGAGAGAGAAAGCATGAGCGTGAGTAGGGGAGGGGCAGAGAGAGATGGAGACACAGAATCCAGGGCAGACTCCAGGCTGGCACGGGGCTTGAACTCACGAGCCGTGAGATCATGACCTGAGCCAAAGTCGGACGCCTAACCGACTAAGTCATGCAGGCACCCCTGAAACTCCTTTTTAAAAAATTCTTTTTTATAGTTGTATAATACTCTACTGTACATAGAAACTAAAGTTTATTCAACTAACCTCCAATGTTTACACATTAAGTATTTTCATTATTTTGCCATCTCAAATAATTCTGTAATGAATAATCTTATGTATCTATATTTTCACATTGTTGGAGGGTATCTTCAGGGAAAATTCCTAGAAGCAGGATTGCTGGGTCCAAAGGTAAAGGCATATGTGGTTCTGTTAGACATTGCCAAATTCGCTCCATTAGAATGGTAGCATGTTAAATGCCCACCAGCTATAGGTAAACGTCTTTTTCTCTACAACCTAACAGAGTATGCTGTGAAGGTTTTCAATTTTTGCCAATCTAATGGGTGAGAAATTGTATCTCCATTTTAATTTGCATTATTTCGTATTATGAGTAAAATCAAACATCTCTTAATATGTTCATAAGCCATTTAAGATCTTTTTTATGATTTATATATCCATGACTTTTGCCCATTTTTCTATTTTTCTTCTGTGATATACATTGTAGTTTCTACCATATTGTTATTTGTTCTTTGACTTTACCTATGATATTGTATTAATAGATAAAATTGGTTTTTTTTTAAATTTTTTCCAAGATGGATGTCAGAGAGCTTACTGCCTATGTTTTTTCCTAGATTTTTTTTAAACGTTAAAAAAAATTTTTTTTAACATTTTTCATTTGTTTTTGTGAGACAGAGAGAGAGAGAGAGCGAGCATGAGCCGGGGAGGGGAGGAGAGAGAGGGAGACACAGAATCCGAAGCAGGCTCCAGGCTCTGAGCTGTCAGCACAGAGCCCGACGCCCACAGACCGCGAGATCATGACCTGAGTCACCCAGGCGCCCCTCTTCCAGGAGTTTTATGGTTTCAGGTCTTACAAGTGCAAGTATTTAATCATAGTCTAAGATAGGAATCCAGTTTCCTTCTTTTGCATGTGGTTGTCTAGTTTTCCCAACACCGCTTATTGAAGAGTCTGTCCTTTCCCCACCATATATTCTTGCCTCGTTTGTCATAAATGAATTGACCGTATATGCAAGGGTTTATTTCTGAGCTCTCCGTTCTGTTCCACTGATGTCTGTTTTTATGCCAATACCATAGAGTTTTGATTACTATACTTTTGTAATAAAGTTTGGAATCAGAAAGTATGATGGCTCCAGCTTTGCTCTTTCTCAAGATTGCTTTGGCTATCAGGGTTTTCTATGGCTCCACACAAATTTTAGGATTGTTTGTTCTAGGTGTGAAAAATGCCATTGGAATGTTGATAGGGATTGCAGTGAGCCCGTATATCGCTTTGGGTAGTATGGACATTTTAA
>NW_024420152.1:0-4731 GCF_014898765.1 Herpailurus yagouaroundi | reverse complement strand
TAGAGGAGAAAGCAGGAAAAGACCTCTCTGACCTCAGCCGTAGCAATCTCTTACTCGACACATCCCCAAAGGCAAGGGAATTAAAAGCAAAAGTGAATTACTGGGACCTTATGAAGATAAAAAGCTTCTGCACAGCAAAGGAAACAACCAACAAAACTAAAAGGCAACCAACGGAATGGGAAAAGATATTTGCAAATGACATATCGGACAAAGGGCTAGTATCCAAAATCTATAAAGAGCTCACCAAACTCCACACCCGAAAAGCAAATAACCCAGTGAAGAAATGGGCAGAAAACATGAATAGACACTTCTCTAAAGAAGACATCCGGATGGCCAACAGGCACATGAAAAGATGTTCAGCGTCGCTCCTTATCAGGGAAATACAAATCAAACCCACACTCAGGTATCACCTCACGCCAGTCAGAATGGCCAAAATGAACAAATCAGGAGACTATAGATGCTGGAGAGGATGTGGAGAAACGGGAACCCTCTTGCACTGTTGGTGGGAATGCAAATTGGTGCAGCCGCTCTGGAAAGCAGTGTGGAGGTTCCTCAGAAAATTAAAAATAGACCTACCCTATGACCCAGCAATAGCACTGCTAGGAATTTATCCAAGTCATACAGGAGTACTGATGCATAGGGGCACTTGTACCCCAATGTTTATAGCAGCACTCTCAACAATAGCCAAATTATGGAAAGAGCCTAAATGTCCATCAACTGATGAATGGATAAAGAAATTGTGGTTTATATACACAATGGAATACTACGTGGCAATGAGAAAAAATGAAATATGGCCTTTTGTAGCAACGTGGATGGAACTGGAGAGTGTGATGCTAAGTGAAATAAGCCATACAGAGAAAGACAGATACCATATGGTTTCACTCTTATGTGGATCCTGAGAAACTTAACAGGAACCCATGGGGGAGGGGAAGGAAAAAAAAAAAAAAGAGGTTAGAGTGGGAGAGAGCCAAAGCATAAGAGACTGTTGAGAACTGAGAGCAAACTGAGGGTTGATGGGGGGTGGGAGGGAGGAGAGGGTGGGTGATGGGTATTGAGGAGGGCACCTTTTGGGATGAGCACTGGGTGTTGTATGGAAACCAATTTGACAATAAATTTCATATATAAATAAAAAAATTATAAATAAAAAAAATTATAAATAAAAAAAACCAAAAAACAAACAAACAAACAAAAAAAACCACAGTGGTTTCTAATGTGCTTCTGTAGTTGTTCAAATTCAGGACTGGCTACCACATCCAAAGACAATTTCTGCTGAGTGGGAAGAGCTCAAGGTGGTCATTAGAACTCTGGTCAATTCTTTATTTGGTAAACCTTGTTATGTTTTCTGATTCTTGGGATCTTGCCAATGACTTAGTAGTTTGGTCTGCCACATGGTAAACTGAAGTCTACCAATTAAAGTCACTGCGGACATGAAGTGTAGAATTTTTGGATGCTCATCAAATTATCTGAATAATTTTGTATATGCCCATGGTAAGGACTCATTCTGTGAAGAGGCCAAATTAAATCAAGGTGGTCATTGAGACTACATCTCTGATATTGCCTTCTACTGATGGCAAACTAATGTTATTAGGCACATGAACCACTTTTATATCTCCTCCTGAACCAAATATTTAATCATATAAGACTGTGTGGTCATTTAATATCCTGGTCCCAGAAAGGATTATCCTGTCTTGTCTGCTTTTGTGTAATGATGAGGATAATATATATAGGAGGTTATGTAGACCGATTTTAAAAATTCAGGATTTCACCTTGACTGTCCCCAGTCATGATGTTTTATTCTTTTCTCTATTAGCAATTCCAGGCTGGCCTGGTTACTACTTGCTCCAGACTGGTCAAAAAAAAAAAAAAAAAAAAAAATCCCAAGGGATTCAGTTAATTCTGGGTCATTCTCCCAGGTATTCTTGCTAGATTGACATAGTTGTAGCTTACAGGTATAATAATCCTTTTTTTTTTTTTTTTTGTATACTCCTTTCAGTCCTTGTACCAATGTTGGTGCCACAACATATCTTTATAAGCTTGCTTGTAAATATTTCCTTGTCCCTTTTGCATATGACTCTTTCAGATGAAAGATCTGGGTAAGGGCAGGGAATGATTGAGACAAAAAAAAAAAGACTAAATTGTAGCTACTGAAATGTATTTACAATTTTTTTAGGTTTACAGATAGCAAAACAGTGCTGGGTTAAATCTGGGAAGTATGGAAGAAGGTGGGGTATTAATGATCTTTGTTTTTTAGAACCATCCCAAGAGTATTCTTTCCAAAGAAAAATACACTGTTAATGCTCTCACAAACTGTTATAAATACCTTAAATTTAAATGACTGCTGGATTTTTCATCCTGTCACGTAGTTCTGATTAAGATTTGGTCACCATTCCCCCCATTTTTTTTAATGTTTATTCAGTTTTGAGAGACAGAGTGTGAGTGGGGGAGGGAAGGAGGGAGAGGGAGAGCACAGAGCCTGAGGCAGGACTCAAACTCACCAACTATGAGATCATGACGTGAGCTGAAGTCAGATGCTTAACTGACTGAGCCACCCAGGAACCCCTGGTTACCACTCCCTCTAATCTTACTAAGAAGTTGGTTTTTTTAAAATTTTTTTAATGTTTATTTATTATTGAGAGACAGAGAGAGACAGAATGTGAGCAGGGGAGGGGCAGAGAGAGAGGGAGACACAGAACCTGAAGCAGTCAGTCTCTGAGCTGTCAGCACAGAGCGCGGCACGGGGCTTGAACTCACAAACCATGAGATCATGACCTGAGCTGAAGTCGAACGCTTAACTGACTGAGCCACCCAGCCGCCCCTAACCTTACCAAATTTATCAGATTCTAATTTCTGAACATTCTAGGCCTAACACTCATCATTGCTATGGAGGCTCCCTATTTATATTTTCATAGCTATTATTTCATCATTTCATATTATGGACAAATGCTCCCCATTTGGTCATATGGAAAAATATGACAGAACCTCCAAAATAAAGGGCTAAATTATGTTAGTTGAACTAGGGAATTTAAGGTCAATGAGATGTACCAGAAGCCTTTTAGATGCTTTATCTACCTACGTCCCCAAATGCTGTAAGTTCTTTATAGTGGACCCCTCAATTGCATATAACACTTTCTTTCCAGAGTGCCATGCATTTCCAGGTATTGTATTTCTTATATTGGAAACTGGTCATTAATTTGGCTCTCTCCTGAGTTATACCATGACTCATATCTTAGTGGTAGTCATAGAAGCATTGGAATATTTAAGGTAATATATATACCATAGATTATGTAGTCTCTAATAAAATCTCCCCAAAGAAACTATCCTTGATTACTCAGGAAAACCTCGCAAAGGAAATCATTATTTATGCATACCTGTGGACAATGCTCCCTAAAATGGGAGGTCCCTAATTAGAAATTGTCAGGAGAAAGTTTTCCCTAATTTTAGCTGAAATGACCAATGATACGACCTCAACCCTAGAAAACATTCAGGTCAATCTCCCTCATTGGTCAAGGTTGTTTTGTGTGATAGATTTCCCTTAGATTTTCTCCTTGCTGCAATTGCTAATTATCCTGTTTTACCTGTTTTTTTTTTTTAAACATGAAATTTATTGTCAAATTAGTTTCCATACAATACCCAGTGCTCATCCCAAAAAGTCCCCTCCTCAATACCCATCACCCACCTACCCCTCCCTCCCACCCCCATCAAACCTCAGTTTGTTCTCAGTTTTTAAGAGTCTCTTATGCTTTGGCTCTCTCCCTCTCTCACCTCTTTTTTTTCTTCCCCTCCCCCATAGACTTCTGTTAAGTTTCTCAGGATCCACATAAGAGTGAAAACGTATGGTATCTGTGTTTCTCTGCCTGACTATTTCACTTAGCATAACACTCTCCAGTTCCATCCACGTTGCTACAAAGGGCCAGATTTCATTCTTCCTCATTGCCAAGTAGTGTTACATTGTGTGTATAAACCACAATTTCTTTATCCATCCATCAGTTGCTGGACATTTAGGCTCTTTCCACAATTTGGCTATTGTTGAGAGTGCTGCTATAAACATTGGGGTACAAGTGCCCCTATGCATCAGTACTCCTGTATGACTTGG
This sequence comes from Herpailurus yagouaroundi, assembly GCF_014898765.1. Lineage (NCBI taxonomy): Eukaryota > Metazoa > Chordata > Mammalia > Carnivora > Felidae > Herpailurus > Herpailurus yagouaroundi. The sequence continues at coordinate 638 of NW_024420152.1, read as the reverse complement.
ATAAATTCCTAGCAGTGCTATTGCTGGGTCATAGGGTAGATCTACTTTTAATTTTCTGAGGAACCTCCACACTGCTTTCCAGAGTGGCTGCACCAATTTGCATTCCCACCAACAGTGCAGGAGGGTTCCCGTTTCTCCACATCCTCTCCAGCATCTATAGTCTCCTGATTTGTTCATTTTGGCCATTCTGACTGGCGTGAGGTGATACCTGAGTGTGGGTTTGATTTGTATTTCCCTGATAAGGAGCGACGCTGAACATCTTTTCATGTGCCTGTTGGCCATCCGGATGTCTTCTTTAGAGAAGTGTCTATTCATGTTTTCTGCCCATTTCTTCACTGGATTATTTGTTTTTAGGGTGTGGAGTTTGGTGAGCTCTTTATAGATTTTGGATACTACCCCTTTGTCCGATATGTCATTTGCAAATATCTTTTCCCATTCCGTTGGTTGCCTTTTAGTTTTGTTGGTTGTTTCCTTTGCTGTGTAGAAGCTTTTTATCTTCATGAGGTCCCAATAGTTCATTTTTGCTTTTAATTCCCTTGCCCTTGGGGATGTGTGGAGTAAGAAATTGCTACGGCTGAGGTCAGAGAGGTTTTTTCCTGCTTTCTCCTCTAGGGTTTTGATGGTTTCCTGTCTCACAT
>NW_024420151.1:0-5144 GCF_014898765.1 Herpailurus yagouaroundi | reverse complement strand
CTACACCTGCCTAAATAACCCAGAAAACCACCAGAGGATTAGCAGAACGGAGTCGCCGGAGCCAAGCGCAGACGAGAGGCCCACGGAAGAGGGTAGGAAGGGCGGCGAGGCGGTGCGCGCTCCACGGACTGGCGGGAGGGAGCCGGGGCGGAGGGGCGGCTCGCCGGCCAAGCAGAGCCCCCGAGTCTGGCTTGCAAAAAGCGGAGGGGCCTGACGGACTGTGTTCCGACAGCAAGCGCGACTTAGCGTCTGGGAGGTCATAAGTTAACAGCTCTGCTCAGAAAGTGGGAAGGCTGGAGGACAAAGGGAAGGAGAGCCGCTGAGCCCCCGGACGACAGAGCTCAGTTTGGTGGGGAACAAAGGCGCTCGCCAGCGCCATCTCCCCCACCCATCCCCCAGCCAAAATCCCAAAGAGAACCAGTTCCTGCCAGGGAACTTGCTCGCTCCTCGCAAACACCCAACTCTGCGCTTCTGCGGAGCCAAACCTCCGGCAGCGGATCTGACTCCCTCCTGCTGCCACAGGGCCCCTCCCGAAGTGGATCACCTAAGGAGAAGCAAGCTAAGCCTGCCCCTCCTGCCCCTGTACACCTTGCCTACCCACCCCAGCTAAGACGCCAGATCCCCAGCATCACAAGCCTGGCAGTGTGCAAGTAGCCCAGACAGGCCGCCCCACCCCACAGTGAATCCTGCCCCTAGGAGAGGGGAAGAGAAGGCACGCACCAGTCTGACTGTGGCCCCAGCGGTGGGCAGGGGGCAGACATCAGGTCTGACTGTGGCTCCGCCCACCAACTCCAGTTATACACCACAGCACAGGGGAAGTGCCCTGCAGGTCCTCACCACGCCAGGGACTATCCAAAATGACCAAGCGGAAGAATTCCCCTCAGAAGAATCTCCAGGAAATAACAACAGCTAATGAGCTGATCAAAAAGGATTTAAATAATATAACAGAAAGTGAATTTAGAATAATAGTCATAAAATTAATCGCTGGGCTTGAAAACAGTATACAGGACAGCAGAGAATCTCTTGCTACAGAGATCAAGGGACTAAGGAACAGTCACAAGGAGCTGAAAAACGCTTTAAACGAAATGCATAACAAAATGGAAACCACCACGGCTCGCATTGAAGAGGCAGAGGAGAGAATAGGTGAACTAGAAGATAAAGTTATGGAAAAAGAGGAAGCTGAGAAAAAGAGAGATAAAAAAATCCAGGAGTATGAGGGGAAAATTAGAGAACTAAGTGATACACTAAAAAGAAATAATATACGCATAATTGGTATCCCAGAGGAGGAAGAGAGAGGGAAAGGTGCTGAAGGGGTACTGGAAGAAATAATAGCTGAGAACTTCCCTGAAGTGGGGAAGGAAAAAGGCATTGAAATCCAAGAGGCACAGAGAACTCCCTTCAGACGTAACTTGAATCAATCTTCTGCACGACATATCATAGTGAAACTGGCAAAATACAAGGATAAAGAGAAAATTCTGAAAGCAGCAAGGGGTAAACGTGCCCTCACATATAAAGGGAGACCTATAAGACTCGTGACTGATCTCTCTTTTGAAACTTGGCAGGCCAGAAAGAATTGGCACGAGATTTTCAGTGTGCTAGACAGAAAAAATATGCAGCCGAGAATCCTTTATCCAGCAAGCCTGTCATTTAGAATAGAAGGAGAGATAAAGGTCTTCCCAAACAAACAAAAACTGAAGGAATTTGTCACCACTAAACCAGCCCTACAAGAGATCCTAAGGGGGACCCTGTGAGACAAAGTACCAGAGACATCACTACAAGCATAAAACATACAGACATCACAATGACTCTAAACCCATATCTTTCTATAATAACACTGAGTGTAAATGGATTAAATGCGCCAACCAAAAGACATAGGGTATCAGAATGGATAAAAAAACAAGACCCATCTATTTGCTGTCTACAAGAGACTCATTTTAGACCTGAGGACACCTTTAGATTGAGAGTGAGGGGATGGAGAACTATTTATCATGCTACTGGAAGCCAAAAGAAAACTGGAGTAGCCATACTTATATCAGACAAACTAGACTTTAAATTAAAGGCTGTAACAAGAGATGAAGAAGGACATTATATAACAGTGACAGGGTCTATCCCTCAGGAAGAGCTAACAATTATAAATGTCTATGTGCCGAATACCAGAGCGCCCAAATATATAAAACAATTACTCATAAACATAAGCAACCTTATTGATAAGAATGTGGTCATTGCAGGGGCCTTTAACACCCCACTTACAGAAATGGATAGATCATCTAGACACACGGTCAATAAAGAAACAAGGGCCCTGAATGAGACATTGGATCAGATGGACTTGACAGATATATTTAGAACTCTGCATCCCAAAGCAACAGAATATACTTTCTTCTCGAGTGCACATGGAACATTCTCCAAGATAGATCATATACTGGGTCACAAAACAGCCCTTCATAAGTTTACAAGAATAGAAATCATACCATGCATACTTTCAGACCACAATGCTATGAAGCTTGAAATCAACCACAGAAAAAAGTCTGGAAAACCTCCAAAAGCATGGAGGTTAAAGAACACCCTACTAACGAATGAGTGGGTCAACCAGGCAATTCGAGAAGAAATTAAAAAATATATGGAAACAAACGAAAATGAAAATACAACAATCCAAACGCTTTGGGACGCAGCGAAGGCAGTCCTGAGAGGCAAATACATTGCAATCCAGGCCTGTCTCAAGAAACAAGAAAAATCCCAAATACAAAATCTAACAGCACACCTAAAGGAAATAGAAGCAGAACAGCAAAGGCAGCCTAAACCCAGTAGAAGAAGAGAAATAATAAAGACCAGAGCAGAAATAAACAATATAGAATCTAAAAAACTGTAGAGCAGATCAACGAAACCAAGAGTTGGTTTTTTGAAAAAATAAACAAAATTGACAAACCTCTAGCCAGGCTTCTCAAAAAGAAAAGGGAGATGACCCAAATAGATAAAATCATGAATGAAAATGGAATGATTACAACCAATCCCTCAGAGATACAAACAATTATCAGGGAATACTATGAAAAATTATATGGCAACAAATTGGACAACCTGGAAGAAATGGACAAATTCCTGAACACCCACACTCTTCCAAAACTGAATCAGGAGGAAATAGAAAGCTTGAACAGACCCATCACCAGCAAAGAAATTGAATCGGTTATCAAAAATCTCCCAACAAATAAGAGTCCAGGACCAGATGGCTTCCCAGGGGAGTTCTACCAGACATTTAAAGCAGAGATAATACCTATCCTTCTCAAGCTATTCCAAGAAATAGAAAGAGAAGGAAAACTTCCAGACTCATTCTATGAAGCCAGTATTACTTTGATTCCTAAACCAGACAGAGACCCAGTAAAAAAAGAGAACTACAGGCCAATATCCCTGATGAATATGGATGCAAAAATTCTCAATAAGATACTAGCAAATTGAATTCAACGGCATATAAAAAGAATTATTCACCATGATCAAGTGGGAGTCATTCCTGGGATGCAGGGCTGGTTCAACATTCGCAAATCAATCAACGTGATACATCACATTAATAACAGAAAAGATAAGAACCATATGATCCTGTCAATCGATGCAGAAAAGGCCTTTGACAAAATCCAGCACCCTTTCTTAATAAAAACCCTCGAGAAAGTCGGGATAGAAGGAACATACTTAAAGATCATAAAAGCCATTTATGAAAAGCCCACAGCTAACATCATCCTCAACGGGGAAAAACTGAGAGCTTTTTCCCTGAGATCAGGAACACGACAGGGATGCCTACTCTCACCACTGTTGTTTAACATAGTGCTGGAAGTTCTAGCATCAGCAATCAGACAACAAAAGGAAATCAAAGGCATCAGAATTGGCAAAGATGAAGTCAAGCTTTCGCTTTTTGCAGATGACATGATATTATACATGGAAAATCCGATAGACTCCGCCAAAAGTCTGCTAGAACTGATACATGAATTCAGCAAAGTTGCAGGATACAAGATCAATGTACAGAAATCAGTTGCATTCTTATACACTAACAATGAAGCAACAGAAAGACAAATAAAGAAACTGATCCCATTCACAATTGCACCAAGAAGCATAAAATACCTAGGAATAAATCTAACCAAAGATGTAAAGGATCTGTATGCTGAAAACTATAGAAAGCTTATGAAGGTAATTGAAGAAGATTTAAAGAAATGGAAAGACATTCCCTGCTCATGGATTGGAAGAATAAATATTGTCAAAATGTCAATACTACCCAAAGCTATCTACACATTCAATGCAATCCCAATCAAAATTGCACCAGCATTCTTCTCGAAACTAGAACAAGCAATCCTAAAATTCATATGGAACCACAAAAGGCCCCGAATAGACAAAGTCATTTTGAAGAAGAAGACCAAAGCAGGAGGCTTCACAATCCCAGACTTTAGCCTCTACTACAAAGCTGTCATCATCAAGACAGCATGGTATTGGCACAAAAACAGACACATAGACCAATGGAATAGAATAGAAACCCCAGAACTAGACCCACAAACGTATGGCCAACTCATCTTTGACAAAGCAGGAAAGAACATCCAATGGAAAAAAGACAGTCTCTTTAACAAATGGTGCTGGGAGAACTGGACAGCAACATGCAGAAGGTTGAAACTAGACCACTTTCTCACACCATTCACAAAAATGACCTCAAAATGGATAAAGGACCTGAATGTGAGACAGGAAACCATCAAAACCTTAGAGGAGAAAGCAGGAAAAGACCTCTCTGACCTCAGCCGTAGCAATCTCTTACTCGACACATCCCCAAATGCAAGGGAATTAAAAGCAAAAGTGAATTACTGGGACCTTATGAAGATAAAAAGCTTCTGCACAGCAAAGGAAACAACCAACAAAACTAAAAGGCAACCAACGGAATGGGAAAAGATATTTGCAAATGACATATCAGACAAAGGGCTAGTATCCAAAATCTATAAAGAGCTCACCAAACTCCACACCCGAAAAGCAAATAACCCAGTGAAGAAATGGGCAGAAAACATGAATAGACACTTCTCTAAAGAAGACATCCGGATGGCCAACAGGCACATGAAAAGATGTTCAGCGTCGCTCCTTATCAGGGAAATACAAATCAAAACCACACTCAGGTATCACCTCACGCC
>NW_024420150.1:0-3076 GCF_014898765.1 Herpailurus yagouaroundi | reverse complement strand
TGCCTGTAGCACAGACTCCCCCTGTGCCTTAAGTTGCGCCCTGTGCATGAAGCCGCTCGCTGTACCTAAAGGTGCTCCCAGTGCCTGATGATAAGCCCCATGGTTGAAGTTGCGCCACGTGCCTAAAGACGTTCCCTGTGCCTGAAGCTGCTCCCTGTTCCTGAAGGCATGCCTCTTGCCTGAAACAGCTCCACGTGCCTGTACTCAAGCCCCTTGCCTGAAGGCAAGCCCTGTGCCTGAAGCCTTGCCCCATGCATGAAGCCCCGCCCAGTGCCTGAAGGCACGCCCATTGCCTGAAGGCACACCCCATGCCTGAGGGCTTGCCTCATGCCTGAATTCTCTCCCTGTCCCTGAAGGCTAGAAGACTGCCTGAAGGGCACAGGCATGCACAGTGCCTGAGTGCAAGCCAAGTGACTGAAGTCAGTCACCCCCAATGACTGAAGTCTCTCCCAGTGACGGTAGTCCCTCGCGAATTCACACCCAGTGATGGAAGTCCCTCGCAAAGTCACACACAGTGAAGGAAGTCCGTGTAGAAGTCACTCCCACTAATGGAAGTCACTCCAGAAGTCACTCCCAGTGACTGAAGTCACTCCTGACGTCACTCCCAGGGACTGAAGTCAAAGTCATTCCCAGTGACTGATCTCACAGTCACTCCCAGTGACTGAAGTCAAAGTCACACTCAGTGTCTGCAGTCGTCACTCCCAGTGACTGAAGTCGTCAATCTCAGTGCCTGAAGTCTTCATTGCCAGTCCCTGAAGTCAGCACTCCCAGTGCCTGAAGGAACTGCAGGGAAAAGACAGAGAGAGAGGGAGACACAGAATTCCAAGCAGCCTCCAGGCTCCGTACTCGAAGCACAGAGCTCCAGGTTCCAGTGCTCGTGGCACTGGAGGCATTATGCTCCAGTACTCGCAGCACAGAGCCTCCAGGCCCCAATGCTCACAGCACGGAGCCTTCAGGCCCCAGTGCTCACAGCACCGAGCCTCCAGGCCCCGGTGCTCACAGCACCGAGCCTCCAGGCCCCAGTGCTCCCAGCACAGATCCTCCAGTTGCTGAAGCCACTCACCATGCCTGAAGGCACTGCCCATTCCTGAAGGCAATCCCTTTGCCTGAGAGGCACAGGCACTCTCTGAGGGAGCACCCCATGGGTGACAACGCACTGCTTGCCTGAGTGCACCCTTTGCCTGATGGCGAGCACAGTGCCTAATGGTGTGCCTTGTGCCTGAAGAGCACAGAGTCTCCCCGTTTCTGAAGTTGCGCCCTGTGCATGAAGCCGCTCACTGTACCTGAAGGTGCTCCCAGGGCCTGAAGACAAGCTCCATGGTTGAAGGTGCGCCCCGTGCCTGAAAACGCTCCCTGTGCCTGAAGCCGCTCCCTGTTCCTGAAGGCATGCCTCTTGCCTGAAACAGCTCCAGGTGCCTGTACTCAAGCCCCTTGCCTGCAGGCAAGGCCCGTGCCTGAAGGAAAGCCCTGTGCCTGAAGCCTTGCCCCATGCATGAAGCCCCGCCCAGTGCCTGAAGGAACGCCCCTTGCCTGAAGGCACCCCCCCATGCCTGAAGGCTTGCCCCATGCCTGAATTCTCATCCTGTGCCTGAAAGCTAGAAGACTGCCTGAAGGGCACAGGCATACCCAAGGCCTGAGGGCATGCCCAGTGACTGAGAAGTCAGTCACCCCCAATTACTGAAGTCACTCCGAGTGAGGGAAGTCCCTCGTAAAGTCACACACAGTGATGAAAGACCCTCTCGAAGTCACTCCCACTGACGGAACACTCCCGAAGTCACTCCCAGTGACTGAAGTCACTCCTGACGTCACTCCCAGTGACTGAAGTCAAAGACACACTCAATGTCTGCAGTTACTTCTAGTGACTGCAGTCCTCACTCCCAGTGACTGAAGGAAGTCCTATTTCCCAGTGCGTGAAGGAACTGGAGGAGAAGGACAGAGAGAGGAGACACAGAATTCCAAGCACCCTCCAGGCTCTTTGGTCTCAGCACAGAAATTCCTGGGAAGGACAGAGGAAGAGGGAGACACAGAATCCCATGCAGCCTCCAGGTCTGTGCTCAAATCAGAGAGCCTCCTGGGGAAAGACAGTGAGACATGGAGACACAAAATCCCAAGCAGCACCCCCCAGGCTCCAGTGCCCGAGTATTCGGGCACTCAGGGACCATGGCACTGGAACGACCAGTGCTCAAATGCCCACTGCACTCCAGCTCCAGTGAACTGCCAGCGGCACTGCAGCCTCCAGTGAACGTAGTGCCCGAGGCACAGCAGCTTCCAGTGAACACAGTGCCGCAGCGCTGCAGCCTCCAGTGAACCCAGTACACGCAGCACTGCAGCCTCCCATGAACACATGCCCAAAGCACTGGAGTCTCCGGTGAACCCAGTGCCCGCAGAACAGCATCCTCCAGTGAACCCAGTGCCCGTGGCACTGCAGCCTCAGTGAACCCAGTGCCCATGGAACTTCAGCCTCCAGTGAACTGAGTGCCCACAGCACAGGAGCCTACTGTGAATCCAGTGACCCAGGCACTGCAGCATCCAGTGAACCTAGTACCTGCAACACTGGAGCCCCCAGTGAACTCAGTGACCATGGCACTGCACCCTCCAGTGAAACCAGTGCCCGCAGCATTGCCGCTGCCAGGGAGCCCGGTGCCCGCGGCACTGAAGCCTCCAGTGAGGCCACTGCCCATGGCACTGCAGCCTACAATGAGCCCAGTGCATGCAGCACTGGAGCCTCCAGTGAACCCAGTGCCCACGCCACTGCAGCCTCCAGTCGGCCCAGTGCTCACATCACTGTAGCCGCCAGTGAGCCCAGTGCCCGCAGCACTGCAGCCTCATGAGAACCCAATGACCGCAGCACTGCAGCCTCCAGGGAACCCAGTGCCTGCGGCACTGCAGACTCCAGTGAGCCCATTGCCCGTGGCACTGGAGCCTCCAGTGAGCCAAGTGCAAGCGACACTGGAGCAACCAGTTTGCCCAGTGCCTGCGGTAATGCAGCCTCCATTGAGGCCAGTTTCGACAGCAATGCAGCCTCAAATCACCACAGTGCCCGCATCACTGCAGCCTCCTGTGGGCCTTGTGACTG
>NW_024420149.1:0-8741 GCF_014898765.1 Herpailurus yagouaroundi | reverse complement strand
ATTAAAAGCAAAAGTGAATTACTGGGACCTTATGAAGATAAAAAGCTGCTGCACAGCAAAGGAAACAACCAACAAAACTAAAAGGCAACCAACGGAATGGGAAAAGATATTTGCAAATGACATATCGGACAAAGGGCTAGTCTCCAAAATCTATAAAGAGCTCACCAAACTCCACACCCGAAAAGCAAATAACCCAGTGAAGAAATGGGCAGAAAACATGAATAGACACTTCTCTAAAGAAGACATCCGGATGGCCAACAGGCACATGAAAAGATGTTCAGCGTCGCTCCTTATCAGGGAAATACAAATCAAAACCACACTCAGGTATCACCTCACGCCAGTCAGAGTGGCCAAAATGAACAAATCAGGAGACTATAGATGCTGGAGAGGATGTGGAGAAACGGGAACCCTCTTGCACTGTTGGTGGGAATGCAAATTGGTGCAGCCGCTCTGGAAAGCAGTGTGGAGGTTCCTCAGAAAATTAAAAATAGACCTACCCTATGACCCAGCAATAGCACTGCTAGGAATTTATCCAAGGGACACAGGAGTACTGATGCATAGGGGCACTTGTACCCCAATGTTCATAGCAGCACTCTCAACAATAGCCAAATTATGGAAAGAGCCTAAATGTCCATCAACTGATGAATGGATAAAGAAATTGTGGTTTATATACACTATGGAATACTACGTGGCAATGAGAAAAAATGAAATATGGCCTTTTGTAGCAACGTGGATGGAACTGGAGAGTGTGATGCTAAGTGAAATAAGCCATACAGAGAAAGACAGATACCATATGGTTTCACTCTTATGTGGATCCTGAGAAACTTAACAGGAACCCATGGGGGAAGGGAAGGAAAAAAAAAAGAGGTTAGAGTGGGAGAGAGCCAAAGCATAAGAGACTGTTGAGAACTGAGAACAAACTAAGGGTTGATGGGGGGTGGGAGGGAGGGGAGGGTGGGTGATGGGTATTGAGGAGGGCACCTTTTGGGATGAGCACTGGGTGTTGTATGGAAACCAATTTGACAATAAATTTCATATATAAATAAAAAAAATAAATGCAATCATATTATTTTCCATATTGTTAATATTATTATTAAGTTTATTTTTTTATTATGAGAGAGAGAGTGAATACAAGCAGGGGAAGGTAAGGGAGAGGGGGAGAGAATCCCAAGCAGGCTTTGTGCTGTCAGCACAGAACTGGATGCAATCTCAGGAACTGTGAGATCACGACCTGAGCCAAGATCAAGAGTCGGATGCTTAACCATCTAAGTGACCCAGGCATCCCTCTTCTATTATTTTGGATTAAACTTATCCTATATAACCTCCCACAATAATTAAAATTAAACCCAGTAATATATTCTGTATGTAAAGTTTTTGTATCTTTCAAAGAAAATTATGCAACACAATATATAGTTATGTAACATATGCAGCTATCTTGCTCAACTTTTATTTGCCGATCTTCCATTTATAAATGTTTCCTCTATAGTTTACACTTCCAGTTTTTCTTATACTCAAGATCCTTAAAAAAACCTATTTTACAGTACCTTGTAATATAATTCTATTAAACCATGCTATTTCCTTCCTTCCTCACTCCCCAATTATTAGTTTCTTTCTCTTCAGTTTATCTTATCATCCCCTTAAAAAATAATTAACAAAGAATCATTTTTATTTAATGCACTTGAACAGGGAAAAGGGAAGAGAATATGTGCTGCTAAGATGTGCAGAAAAACTGATATCCGTCCTATTGTTGGTCTTCCCTACTGACTAAATTCAAACAAAAATTTTGGGTCATGAAAAAAAGAGATAGCAAAAGTTGAACACCAAAGTATGGACTTTCCATGGCTGACCGAAGAAAAAGATAATTCTGATACCTATTACTTATAAATTGTGTTTATGTCCTACACATGTCTACTTTAACATTTTGAAAGCACTCACTTTTAATAGTGACAGTACATACCAATTGACATATTGAATCCAAAGCTTTAAGGAAAAAATAAAGAAAAGCTTTTTGAGAAATTTCTAACTATGCAACTATCATGTAGCAAGTATTTCAGATTTTGCATTAAAAAAAAGACTTTTTAGATTAGAAAGGCAGGAATTACCAAGAATTTTCTGGTGGTTTTCTGAATTCTTCATTTGTAATTATACCAAACTTCTTAATTCTCATATTAAGTCTCTGAAAATGAATAAAATATTTTATAAGTTTAAGAAACTGTAGTTACATTGGAAACAAAAGATAACTAAAGACAATATTCCTAGTAATAATTCTCAGGAAAAACAACAGATAAAATAATTAAGAACAGTATTTAGAATAGTCAGATATCTATATGATATGTAGAGAATAGTAAAGAAATATACAATTTTCACAGATTAAGATGAATATAATCTCTTAGACTTCAAAGAATCATAAAGATGGAAAATTTGGCCTACCATGTATTAAAATTTCTCATATTGCAATAATTATAAAAAGTTTAGATCTGATAACAAAATAGACTCAACAACGCTAACCAAAAATAATAATAACTCATTTATTGGGCATATAGTATGAGTTAATCAATGTGTTAAATGGTATATATGTCTTATTCATATTTACATTTGATTTAATGACATATTTAGCTCTTGAAAAAAATTTATTATCTCCATTTTATGGATAAAAAAAGCGCAGAGGTTAAGTAATTTAATCAAGGGCATAGAGCTAATATGCTTGAGTGCATAATAATTTAGCATATGATCTAGGCATTTCAGGTAAACATGAATTATTGAGACAAATGGCTAACATTTTAGAAAAGAAAAGTAGATATCCATGTCATTTCTCATACCAAATGAATTTTCATAAAGATTTTCATTAATAATGTAAAAGTAGCAGAAAAAAATAATAATATACATTTATATAATTTTTAATTGTGATTATTTTTGTTAGAATACCAAGGGAAAAAAATTTTTAAAAGCCTCTACAATATTTGATTACATAAAACCCTAAAACATCTCTGTGGCAAAATATACTACCATCAAGTTAAATACAAATAATAAACCGGTAATATTATTTTCAACAAAATAGAACAAAGTTTTACTCTCTCCAGCAGAGTAGTTTTATAAATAATAAAACTACTGGTACTCTAAATAGAAAAAGAAATTGGTAAAAAACAGAACATGGCATTCACAAAAGAAGACACAGAATGCTCAATTAACATACAAAAATATTTCATATTCACTAGTAATCAATAAAATGCATACTAAAATAACAGCAAGATATTTTACTTGCCTGATGAGCAAAGATAACTGGCATTGTCAAAGGTGTGGTAAAATCTCCACTAACAATTACTGCTGATGTGAGAGTTAACTACTACCATATTTTCTGGGAGTAAATGTGGTAACGTATAAAACATCTTTTTAAAATAGTCATATTCTTAGGTGTAAAAATTGCACATCTTACAAATTTATCCTAAGCAAATAAATAGGCACATATTTTTATAAAAAAAGTTTGTGGGCTGCATTGTTTATAATGGAGAGAAATAACTGGAAGCAAACAAAAATGCAACAATTCGATATTGTTTAAATAAGTTCACACAAATCTATATGATATACTATGCTATGATTTAAATGGTAACACAAATCTTTACTGATATGGTAAACACATATTTACTGAACTGGTAACTGAAATGGCAACACATATTTACTGATACGACAATGTGTTCATGATTACTGATCAGGGAAGCAAGACATAGACCCCTATGTTTAATATTATTTTAATTTCATGAATGCTGTCTATGTGCATAAAAAAAAAAAAAAGACCTTTTAAAAGAACAGAAATTGGGCCTGGGTAGGAATTTAGGTAACCTTTTCCCCTTTGGTTTTGAATTTTTCACCTTCTCTAAAATGAATAGCAACACTTACACAAATTAATCTAAAAAACAAACAGGAGGTAAAAAGGAGAGAAGCAAATACAGATAATGCTTTTATAATAACAGGTTATAAAGGAGAGAGAGAATGAAGGTAATAGACAATGGGGTAATAGATGAATAAAAAAGAGAGACAGTAGATTCACAGATACCAGGGTTGAGAAAGAGCAATAGCCAAACAAAGGAAAACACACAGCTTGGACCATAGAAAAAAATATTTCAAAATTATTATACAAATAGGTTTGAATCCATGGTCAAAGACCCTTGAACAATTATAGATAAAAAAAAGAGTGGATGCAAAAAATCCACTTATTACCCTATTTCTGACAATATAGTTACCAATGATCTCAATAAAAATAATAATGTCATGGCTCAGGAAACATATGACTTAATATTTTCCAAGAATCTATATGAAGGACAGAAATGAACATAAAACAGAATGATTAAGCTCATTCATATGAAAGTACTTTGTAAACTGCTCAGATTTACAGCAGTGATACTACTAATCTGTAAAAACTGAGTCTTTGAAGTCAGCCCAGAATGAGAACTGATTTATGAAAACTATCGAGGCAATGTAAGAAACTTTTTAGATACGCTTAGATCAGGAAGTGAACAAAAAAGACCTGTTTATTTCAAATGATATGTAACTCTGAGGAAGTTGACCTAGATAAAACAACACAGATAAGCTTCCGCTCTGCTTCCTTTTCCTTGCTGTATTAAAAAAAAAAATTCAAATTGGAAAAGGTGGAACAATTATGCAAAACTGACACTGTAGATACAATGTAGATACATTACAGGATCCTATAAATTCTTTGAATTAAAAGTCTCCAAGTGGAGTACCTGGGTGGCTCAGTCGGTTGTGTCTGACTCTTGGTCTCAGCTCAGGTCTTGATCTCAGGGGTTGTGATTCAAGCCCTGAACTGGGGCCCACAGTGGGCATGGAGCCTACTTAAAAAAAAAAAAAAAAAAGGACAAAGGAAAAAGAAAAAAGTCTCCAAGGAAATCCCAGATCATCCTGACATGAAAAATAGGTGATGATAATACACTGGCAGCTCAGATCTTTAACCCTTCAGAAGCAGGGATATATATATATAGATAGATATATATATACATGCCCCAGTTCTCGACAAAGGAAAATCAGTAAATGGTATCCTCTAGAACTAATGTAACTTTCATGTACATGGGCACACTGAATCATGGTCTATGAGAAGAATATCCAAATTTCTTGGAACACTAAATGACTGAGGTCTAAAGGGAAGTCTCCATTCCTTGCAGTGAGAAATAGTTTCAAGCACTCGCAAGAAGCTAGACAGACATGAAGAAAATGAAGAAAAGATGAAATCTGTTCTTCTTCTACCAGCAGTTAAAATGTTTCCCAAAATTAAAGGTACTAGATGACGTATATCACTCTGCAATTAAACAGAGCTAAGGTGTGTACCTGACCTCCACTAGAAAGTGGTCCTAATGCTCCATTCCCTCCATCAGTTCCTATCTTTATTTCCTCCTATCCTGCTGGATCCTATGTCTATCGTATTTTGTTAATGATTCCCTCTCTTCTGTACTTTTACACATTCTTCTCTATGCCTCTTTCCTAATATATAAACATGTTCAAGGGTGTGTTTTTTTTTTTTTGTTTGTTTGTTTTTTTTAGTATATTTAAAACAAAAATTCTCACTTGGCTTCGTGTCCTACTTTGGCTAACACACTCTATCCTCATTATATTATGCTTCAGGTGTACACTCTTCTTTTCTCATAAACTTGTCAACCCTCTAAAATAAGATATACATTCTTTCTGGTCTACTGAAAGTACTCCTGCTAAGTTCACCAATGGTCTCTAACCTATTAAAACTAAAGGATATTCTGCAATCCTTGTCTTATTTGACCTCTCCTGAGCATTTAACACTGACTTTACCCTTCTTCCTGAAGTTATCATTTCCCTTGGCTTTTGGGATGACTGTTGCTTGATCTCCCCTGCCTCTGCAACATTTTTTTTTTTTTTGGTTGCCTCATCTCAACAATATAGATGGGCTCATCCTGTTCCTTAAATATTAGTGTTGTTCAGGATTCCATTCTTATTTTCTAAATAAATGTATAAATAAATGTAGTTCTAAATTTTCTTCCTCTCAGTATGCTCTTTGAATAACTTATCTACACCAGAGGCTTCACTTACACAATTATTTCAAGTCTGCATTTTCAGCTACATCCTCTGCTCCAAGTCATAAACATGGTTTACTAAATATCTAAATGTGCATGGTCCCTAGGCACTTAATGGGGATAAAACCAAAACAAAACCAGAGTGTAACTTTCAAATGAGTACAAAACAAATAAACAAAAACCTTCCACTGGAACCAAAAGTAAAAACATCCACAATCACAGTAAAACATTTTAACATCCTCTTTCAGTACTCAATATCTAACAAAAAAACAAAAGTTCATGCATGTTTGTGTTAACACAATTAACAAGCCTCAGCTGATCTAATGAAAGGGTGTGTGTAGTGTGTGTGTATGTGTGTGTGTGTGTATAAATCCGCACTCAACAAATGGATGTTGTTTTCAAGAACATTTGTAACAGATTTATTTTCTAAAGCTGTAATAATTAAAAACTGTGTATTAACTCTAAGACAAACAAAACCAATGAAATAGAATAGGGAATTCAAAAATCAGTGGAGGTAGGATATGCCTCAGTAATAAATATCATTAGGATAACTGAAAACTGATAATCTGTATGATAAAAAATATTTGAATACATACAAAATAAATTCTAGATGAACTCAATTCTTAAGTGTGGCAATGTTGAACTTTAGCTGAACCCTGTGTTCTCTGAAAGGAGTGGTAGTTGAAAAATCCCTCCACTTTTTTTGTGTTTCCAGAACCAATTAACTACAAAAGATCACTCTGTTCTAACTTATTGCTAGATATGACCCACTTCTACCCTTCCTCAGTGACTATAACTTCCTTGTTTACCTGCCTTTATAAAATTCAGGTCCCCTTCTTTTGAGATGTTCCTAATGAATGTTGTCACTCCTGCAATACCCTCAATAAAATCATCTTTTTAATTTCTGGTGACTCTAATAAGTATGAAAAACAAAGTAGAAGAAGTGTTGAAAGAAAACATGAGAGAAAATCTTGTTAACACTGGGGCAAGTAAGAATTTCCTGACTGACGTGGATAAACTTCAAAAATACCGTTAAAGTGAAAAAAGTTGCAGAAAAAACTCTGCATTTATATATTATATAAAGTTTAAAAAGTCTGTGTGAATGTGTGTAATTAGTGATACAAAACTATGTGATAAAAATTTAAACTATGGACAAAAAGGATACATATGAACTTTAGAATAGTTATTACCTGTTGTGAGAGAGGGAAGTGAATAGCATGGGAGGGGAGCAAGTTTTGCTGGATATATATCTTCCTCTTTTTTTAAATATGAAACTTATGGTCAAATTGGTTTCCATACAACACCCAGTGCTCGTCCCAACAGGTTCCCTCCTCAATGCCCATCACCCGCTTCCCCTCCCCCTCGCCCCCCATCAACTCTCAGTTTATTCTCTGTTTTTAAGAGTCTCTTATGGTTTGCCTCCCTCCCTCCCTCCCTCTCTTTTTTTTTCCTTCCCCTCCCCCATGGCTTAAAGTTTCTCAGGATCCACATAAGAGTGAAAACATATGGTATCTGTCTTTCTCTGTATGGCTTATTTCACTTAGCATAACACTCTCCAGTCCCATCCACATTGCTACAAAAGGCCATATTTCATTCTTTCTCATTGCCACGTAGTACTCCATTGTGTATATAAACCACAATTTCTTTATCCATTCATCAGTTGATGGACATTTAGGCTCTTTCCAAAATTTGGCTACTGTTGAGAGTGCTGCTATAAACATTGGGGTAAAAGTGCCCCTATGCATCAGCACTCCTGTATCCCTTGGGTAAATTCCTAGCAGTGCTATTGCTGGGTCATAGGGTAGGTCTATTTTTAATTTTTTGAGGAACCTCCACACTGTTTTCCAGAGTAGCTGTAGCAGTCTGCAGTCCCACCAACAGTGCAAGACAGTTCCTGTTTCTCCACATCCTTGCCAGCATCTACAGTCTCCTGATTTGTTCATTTTAGCCACTCTGATTGGCGTGAGGTGGTATCTGAGTGTGGTTTTGATTTGTATTTCCCTGACGAGGAGTGATGTTGAGCATCTGTTCCTGTGCCTGTTGGCCATCTGGATGTCTACTTTAGAGAAGTGTCTATTCATGTCTTCTGCCCATTTCTTCACTGGATTATTTGGTTTTTGGGTGTGGAGTTTGGTGAGCTCTTTATACATTTTGGATACTAGCCCTCTGTCTGATATATCATTTGCAAATATATTTTTTTGATTCCCAAACCAGACAGAGACCAAGCAAAAAAAAGAGAACTACAGGCCAATATCCCTGATGAATATGGATGCAAAAATTCTCAACAAGATACTAGCAAATCAAATTCAATAGCATATAAAAAGAATTATTCACCATGATCAAGTGGGATTCATTCCTGGGATGCAGGGCTGGTTCCATATTCGCAAATCAATCAATGTGATACATCACATTAATAAAAGAAAAGATAAGAACCATATGATCTTGTCATTGATGCAGAAAAAGCATTTGACAAAATTCAGCATCCTTTTTTTATTTTTTTTATTTTTTTATTTATATATGAAATTTATTGTCAAATTGGTTTCCATACAACACCCAGTGCTCATCCCAAAAGGTGCCCTCCTCAATACCCATCACCCACCCTCTCCTCCCTCCCACCCCCCATCAACCCTCAGTTTGCTCTCAGTTCTCAACAGTCTCTTATGCTTTGGCTCTCTCCCACTCTAACCT